>NC_141852.1:25898119-26200619 GCF_024713525.1 Acromyrmex echinatior
ACGTTATGCTACGTCGATACCATCGATTGGGATATCATTGCTAAAGCTGGCAAGGGAGGGCACTTCATAAAGGTGAGTAGCTTCGATTTTTGTATTTCAGCGCACTTAAACAGAGACGGTAAGTTATTATTAGAAAGATTCGATGACCAAGATAAGTATATTTGTCTTAAAACTCGAATCGGCCGAGAATCCTATCTTCATTCGACGCCATTCGACGAACAATTCGCATCAGCAATATCCAATTGACATCAAAATAGCGTAATAGCTAACGATAGTTGCTCAGATTCTTTTGAAAAGATAGCACAAATTTTTTGTAGTTAATTTTTGACCAGTATACATACTACAACATGCGCGCGTGTACTCATCATGCTTCGCAACGTCTTTCGTATCAGGAATTGTTAAAGGATAAAAAGAACTCAGGCGGAAGAAGTAAATTACTTCATTTACTTTACAATGAAACGCGTTATGCAAAGTGTTGTAATGCACTGTGAAAACTCATATAAAGAAACCGTTAGAAATGACATAATGGTGACACAATGTTTAGCCATGATACAATATACACTTTTCTGAAGCGACCAAATCGCTTTAACATCATGTGAGTAAAACTATGTAAGGTCTGCGTATTTATGATCGAATAATATACGAATACAATGATCTATGGCGATGAAATTATTTATAATTTTCCTTTTTACTGGTTTGGACGGTCAATCAATCACTTTCGCTCTGTTTTATACTCAGAAATAGTATCGAATATCTTGTGAAAAGCATATCGTTGCGAGAAACGGTAACAGTATTGATCATCGAATACGAGCCTTTCGCAATGTGTTTTTCGACCTTCGTATCGGCTCCGACGTAGTATAGTCTTGTTTCTTCTCTTACTTTCTTATACATAGTTTCGCACGTAGCGAAAGAATTTCCTATGTTCTGCTAAAAAATCTATCGCGTCCGTTTCTCTTCTCTGAAGTACATACAAATTACATTTCGTTGACCGCGTGATATTTGAAAAAATAAGATACGTCAATAATAGAATAAGATCAATTATAAAAATAATAGCAATAAAATAGCAGGATTAGATTCTGACGATAGTCGATATATCTACATAGAAGACGTCAAGTTAGAAATGATAATGTATTTTCATTGCTTCACATGCTGTAATACTTGTGCTTTAAACAGCATATTGAAAATGTCATAATTCTGTAGTGGCATTTTTGTTTTTGTAAATTATTTGAAACTCCTCGCGATAGCATATGAAGAGCGTCAGAAATAAAAACACAAAATTTTGAGAGAAATTGTAAGCGGAATTACGTGCAAATGCACAAATAAATAAAACTGTTACAGTGCATTCATATTTTGTTTACAGGATAACAAACCAACAAATGGTTGTCCGGTGTGCGACAAAAAATGCCCAACAAGACAGACGAAACTCGATCAGTCTCTGTGCTGGAATCGACAATACTGCCAAAAAAGTAAATTATTACGATTGATTATATTCGCGAATATATTACATCAGACCTTCCGTCGAATTTTGAATCAGATTCCCATAAAAAAATACCACGGATAACGATATTAAACTTTTTTGGAATGTAGTTAAACGATTTGAATTTAGTTAGAGGATTTTATACAACTGTCTGTTCTACATTGTGGAATTTCCAGTTTACATACTTATTTCATCTTTTTAAAAGTGTCGTATATAAACACATCTGGTTAGAATATGTCCACAAGTACATATAATTAATAGCACGTATAATATATAATATTAATATTAATTATCTATCAGCATAATTTGCAAGTTATTATCTATTTAATTCGTGAGAAAAACGCGATAAATAGCGTTTTATTTTAACGTAATGATTTATCTTTATAGTATGCGACTGGAAGTGCGAGAATAGAGCTTGCAACAGTACGGGAGTATGCTGTCATCCGTTCTGTTTAGGTGGATGCTCAGGATTGACGGCCAATAATTGTACCGTTTGCAAAAATGTGATAATAAACAGAGAGTGTAAAGATCGTTGCCCAAAAGGCAAGTACGAATTCATGAATCGACGTTGCATCGAAGAGCAAGAATGCCTTCAGATGCAAAAGCCGCGCGAGGCGCCGGATGCTATGAAGTCACGCCCGTATAAGCCGTTCAATGGTACCTGCGTAATCGAGTGCCCTCCGGGTTACATGGAGAGTGAAGAGAAGAAGGGTAAGCCCCCAACTTGTCAGAAGTGTGAAGGTCCGTCGTGCTTAAAGGAATGTGCTGGTGCTAATGTGGACAGCATCGCTTCGGCACAGAAATTACGCGGATGTACACACATCGCAGGTAGCCTCGAGATACAGATACGCGGTGGCAAAAACATCGTAAAAGAACTCGAGGATAGCCTAAGCACGATCGAGGAGATAGACGGCTACTTAAAGATCGTCCGCAGCTTCCCACTGATATCTCTGAACTTTCTGAAGAATCTGCGCGTAATACGCGGTCAAACACTCGAGAACGGTAAGTATAGTCTCGCCGTGCTCGATAATCAGAATCTTCAGGAACTCTGGGACTGGAACACGCACCCGAACATTACCATCATGTCCAGTGGGGGCCCCGCTAAACTCTTCTTTCATTTCAATCCGAAATTGTGTCTGCACGAAATCGAAAAACTACGAGAGAAGGCCAAATTGGAAGAGTTCACCGATCACGATGTGGCATCCAGCAGCAATGGAGATAAAGTCGCATGTAACGTCACCGAGCTAAAGACTAAAGTCACCAAGAAGTCATCTAGAGGAGCTATTATCGAGTGGAAAGCTTTTACGCATCACGATACCAGGTCCCTCTTGGGTTACGTTGTTTACTTTATCGAAGCGCCTAATCAGAATATAACTATGTACGATGGCCGTGATGCTTGTGGCGGTGATGGCTGGCGGGTGGAGGACGTTTCCGCTGAGAGCACAACGCCGCAGCCCCACAACGGCACGGAATCACAAGAGCCTGTTTATCACACTCACATACTGACCCTGCTGAAGCCGTATACTCAGTATGCTTACTACGTTAAGACTTACACCATAGCCACGGAAAGGTCAGGCGCCCAGAGTAAAGTCAAGTACTTTACGACGCTACCGGATGCGCCTAGCCCTCCCAGAGCCTTATCGACTTGGAGTAATTCCAGCAACGAGCTGGTTATATCCTGGTTTTCACCACTTCATAAAAATGGAAATCTAACGCATTATCGCATTGTTGGTCGTTGGGAGCCGGATGACCCGAATTTCATCGACCAGAGGAATTATTGTGACGAACGTAATTCAAATCATTCAATCATTTTTTTCAATAGTATATAGTAATAATGTAAACAAAATTCTTTTCTAATACGAGTATATTGTCACGGTTATATAATAATTATTATGGGTGTGTTACATTTTTTGCACTGTAAATACAGTTAGAAATACAGTTAATTCGTTATTAATCAATTACTACTAATTTCAGCTATGCCGTTACCTGAAGCAAAACCACCAGAGGAAGTCATAGCGGAGGAAGAAAAAAAGCATAATGAGTTGGAGAAGGAGTTCGCAAAAACTGATTCGTGCATCTGTTCTGATCGTGAAACGACGGATCAGTCGATGCGTGAAAAAGAAGTTTCCAGTTCGATTGCCTTCGAAAATGCGCTACACAATCAGGTTTATGTAAAACGACTATCGCAGCAGCGTAGAAGACGCCACACTAGTGAAATGTTAATCGCAGCGGATCTAGCCAAAGAGTTTACGTACGATCAGGTAAAATTTCAGATTCCCTGTCAGTAACGATTATTAAGTATAAGCAAACAAATATAAAAATGAAAAAAAATTGAGTACTGCACTTTATTCATTTATTTACTTTATTTATTACAAGTGATATTTCGAACATAATTCTTTCTGTATTTCATATCACGTATATTTGTATTCAAATTGATTAAGAGATTTAACTTCCACAGAAATAATGGTGAAAATATTAATACGAAATGAATCAATAGTAACATTTCATTAACTGCATTTAATTATGTAAAATTACAGTATTTTATCTTATATATATATATATATATATATATATATATATATATATATATATTAGGTGTTGGAATTAATTCGTAGCGTTTTACAAGTGATGGGAAGTACTTTCATTAATGTATTTTTTAATGCTCATGTGAAATAAATAACATTCTTTCATTAAAAACGCTACGAATTAATTCCAACACCTAATATATATATATATATATATCGTTTAAAATTGAATATAACTCTTAATATATATTTCATGTTTAGGATAGAGAAAGTACTAACGATAAAGTGGAGAATGGTACATTCACGATATTCGAGCGATTAATATCCAGCACCAATCTTACTTTCGTTATGAGAAATCTTCGACACTTTGCTGCGTACAATATTGAAGTTCAAGCTTGCCGAGAACGTGTTGGGAATGATACGAAGAGTAAGAATTGTTCGACGAAGAGCATGAAAACGTACCGTACGTTATCTATGGAGAGCGCAGATAATATTCCATCGAATACCTTTGAATTAAAGACTTCTGGCGAGAATAACAGTTTCACTATAGTTACATTGTCTTGGGACGAACCACCTCAACCTAATGGCCTAATAGTCACGTATCAGATTGAGTATAAAAGAATTGACATAAAAAATGTGAGTAATACACAATTTTTAATTTTTATTTACATTGTAAGTGTTTTCGATATAAAAACAAGGAAGAATTTAATGAAAAAAATATTTCTTAAAAAGAAGGAAGTAATTTGTAATTTAAAATGTATCTTGTACATACTATCGTCTGTAATACAATCGTTTCCGTATATTGTATACAGATACAAGCAACAGTGGTATGTATCACAAGACGCGATTTTACCAGCATGGGCAACTCATATGTCTTGAAGGAACTTTCTCCTGGAAATTATTCTGTAAAAGTACGAGCTACGAGTTTAGCTGGAAATGGCGCGTATACCGAAGTGAAATATTTTTATATACCGGAATATGGTACACTTGGTACATTCTGGATTTTATTCTGGTCGATATTGGGTGTTGTCATAACGTTTACTTCTTTAATAATATTGTACGTATTTAAAAAGAGATCAATGCGAAATGTGCCTAGTATGCGGCTTATCGCGACAGTGAATCCAGAATATGTAAGCACAAGTTATGTACCGGACGAATGGGAAGTGCCCAGAAAGAAAATTCAATTATTACGAGAATTAGGAAATGGTTCTTTTGGCATGGTATACGAAGGATTGGCCAGGGATGTCGTGAAAGGCAAACCGGAAGTACGGTGTGCTGTGAAAACTGTAAATGAAAACGCAACCGACCGTGAACGGATAGAATTCCTTAACGAAGCGTCCGTCATGAAGTAAGAAGAATTAATTACTTCCTCTCTAACAATATATATCTCTTTCCATCTTTCTAACTTATTATAATTTTCTTGTTAAAGGGCTTTTAATACTCATCACGTTGTCAGATTGTTGGGCGTAGTGTCGCAAGGTCAACCTACATTGGTAGTTATGGAATTGATGGTAAACGGTGATTTAAAGACATATTTGAGAAGTCACCGACCGGATGTATGCGAGAACTCTAAACAACCTCCGACATTGAGAGATATTTTGCAAATGGCAGTCGAAATTGCAGACGGCATGTCTTATCTCGCCGCAAAGAAATTCGTCCACAGAGATTTAGCTGCTCGTAACTGTATGGTAGCCGAAGATCTTACTGTAAAAATCGGTGATTTCGGCATGACAAGAGACATATATGAAACCGATTACTATCGAAAAGGGTCCAAAGGACTGTTACCAGTCAGGTGGATGGCACCAGAAAGTTTGAAAGATGGCGTATTCACTAGTTTTTCTGACGTTTGGAGCTACGGAGTTGTTCTCTGGGAAATGGTAACATTAGCTTCGCAGCCATATCAAGGCTTGTCGAATGATCAGGTAAATACAAATTATTCAAAAAAATAATTTTTGATTGTTATACATACATTTCTCTAAATTATTATTATGTTGCTTTTAGGTATTGCGTTACGTAATTGAGGGGGGAGTTATGGAACGACCGGAAAATTGTCCTGATTCACTGTATAATTTAATGAGGCGTACCTGGAATCATAGAGCCACGAGAAGACCTACCTTTATAGACATCGAGACGCAGTTATTGCAAGAAGTTAATATAGAAGATTTTGAGAATGTTAGTTTTTATCACAGTCCGGAAGGAATCGAAGCTCGAAATCAAAATAATTCACATTCACCACAAACTGACCAGTAAGTATATAATTTCATATCAATTGATATTTAGATAATTAAATGTATGTATGTAATTTAATTATTTAATTTAAACAGAGATCTAGAAATGGTTGCTCTACAAGAGCGTTTACGAGAGGAAGAAATGGAGGGAGAGGAAGATTCGCCACTGCGTCAAGACTTTGATGACTTTGCAAGTTTTGAACCTCGTAGTAAAAATACCTTAAGTCCACGATACGGAGCAGATTCGTATGGCGAAACCTCAAAAGCTACTTCCAATTTCCACGACATGAACTCGATAAAAGTACCCAAGGCTGGATTCGATGAATTTGGCGGTATCTCCGGAGATTCGCTTGTATCTAGTAAGGACACGTTAAACTCGCCTTTTGTAGAAGGCAGCCTTAAATCAGTCAGGAGCTCGCCTTTTATATATAAGAAAAGTACTTCCCGCAGTAACGTAAGTCAAGGTTCTCTAGGGAAATCTGGAAGTCCACAAAGTTTAGTTAAACGAAATTTTCTCGATAGCCCAAATCCGTCTAAGCTTCAGGATGATCCCGATTACGAAAACAGGAGTCCTGAAATCATGTCAGGCATTGAAAAGAGGGAGATTACTTCTTTACACGTAGAATTTCCTTCAATGGACGTTCAGGTCAATGGTGACAAAACGGAAAACAACAAACGCACGGGAGATTACATGAACAAATCAGAAATGTTGAATAACGGTTACATCAGTAATACGACCACGTAGCTTCGCTGTACGAAACTTTATCACTTGGAGTGAATCGGATATGAATATTCCAACAAAAAGGCAGTGTCTGTGCCAAATTTCTGAGCATACTGAATTATCATTTTGAAAGGATTACATTGAATAATGTTTTCTATATATGAAAGGGATGTTAGTGTGTTCTAGCTCTAACAAACAAGTTATATTCGTAAGTCTATATTTTAAACGTCTAGACGTAACTAAGAGTACAGGTCCTAACAAACAAATGGAGTTTCCTTATACGGGTGTTACCATGTCTTAATTCCGTCTCTCTAAATGTAATTTATCGCTACGCGTGTACAGTTAATTATATATTTGTTGCGCTGCGATGCATGTTGGAAAAGAGCAGCGAATATATTTATATCAGATACTGTCTTTTTGAAGTTGTCGCTATAGTATATGTTAATACGGAGAGTTTACTTTATAAAGACGCCGTTTATCGTGGAGTTATTATGAACAGTTGCGATTTAAGTCAAATGTCTCTCCTGAAAATTGGGCCGCGTACACTGTGAGAAACATGCGACTGTCCATTGGCAATGCACATTATCTGACAAGCATGTAATAACTTCTCTCTCCATTAACCATCTAGCGTGTAAGTGTGTATCAAAGAATTAAGCAAGTTTATTATTTATATCATAGACTTTCTGTTTCATTTTCAGTCGCAAGATGCGCTTTTTGCGCGATTTCTGCTGTAACTATATATTTGTAAAGCATTGGTTTATTTTTTTCCGAGTTTATAGTAAATATGGTAAACCAAAGTGGCAATTAGGTCGACTACCGCGTTGGTACGACATTTTGTTCACAGCAAAAAGACCATATTTTATAAATTTTGTGAATTACACCTAGTCGCCACTTTGCATGATTTTAAGCTTTGAACTCGTATAGTGATATAGATATGTTGGAAAGTATATGTGTAGAGGGTGATTCAGAATAAGTGTATGGACTTAGCAAATATATCGCGTTCCTCTAATTTATAAATTTCTATTATATTTATGCTTTCTACATTGTTTTAATATTTTTGACTTTATTATATCAGTTGATCTAACAATTCTGAATTCACCAATTGTTCGATACATAGTAGAAGAATTAGAAAGTAAGGATCCTTTTTCAAATTAAAAGGCTTCAGTAATGACGATATATATAATGATTGATGAGCATTTGCGATATATACATATAAAGTAGTTTGCAAAAAGTTCATAATCTTTATTTTAATCTTTTTATTGTAATTATAGTGAAATCTTAAATGTGAAAACAATTAGGATCTAATTTTCAAATTTAATATTAATATTATATTTTAATTTCAAAATACTATCACGAGATCAAATGCGTTACGTTTATAAAAATATTGGTATTAATTTAAACGGCGCCTTGTTTTTCTTATTCTATCTATTTAAAGATATTATTCTTGCATATATAAAGATAAAAGAAAACATAAAAGAAAGCTATATATTTCATGGTTAAATAAATTAACGATCATATGTTATTAATGATATGTAAAAGAAATTAGATGTTCATCTATTCCAATGTGAACTTCACTGAACCTGACGCATTAAACATTTATGAAACAAGCAATAAGTAATTCTATCAAAATTTCTTTTATGTTACTATTGTGCTTCTGAAATTTTCCCGACGTACCTTGTACGTATGACATAGATTTTATGCTGTGTACGTAACTGTACTATTTCGTGGAGCTGGCACATGAAATCGCGCTTTGTCTCCTGTAATATGCCTCTTAAAACATCTTCCAATGAGGAAGATATAGCATATTTCTCACTGCGAATGAATACCACTTTTCGACTGAAAGTTAACATATTCTGCAAAGATTCACCGTGCAATTTACAGTCATGAGTTTATAGTCTCCATAGTGCAATAGGATCATCCACATTTTTATTTATACATCGTAAACGGCTACAATAGTTCGCGGCATAAGATATCACTCTTAATCCGTTGCGTAATCGTTTCTGCGTTGCTCCACGAAATAAACTATGAAATTCAGAGGCATGCACTATGCTTTTGAGTAGAGACGAGAGAACGTAGACTGTCTTAGAGCCCAGTGAGAAACAGATTAACGACGGACGAGAAAAGGTTAAATCCATGTAATCGTTACAGTCGCGAAATGAATAATATTGGATGAATCCTAATGGAATGAGCTAAGAAAAGAGTTATTATACGAGTAACGCAATGTAATGCAGTTGAGTCTAGACATAACGAGCCTCTAACACAAGACTGATTAGCTAATCCCACTATATATCCGTAATCTCTCAGTAAGTTAAAAGATACAAGACAAAATGGTAGAAGTTCCAGATTGTTCCATATCCGCAAATACCCTCCTTTTGATGGTTTATTTCGTTTGTTCTGTTCTTACACCGTGCATCCGTTTGAAAGTATATTTAGTCCACTATGAGATTTATTAATGCGATCCATGGTTGTTTCGTTCCTACAACATCGCGTACATATGGTCGTGCCACTTTGATTCGATGCTTATCAGAGCAAATATGCGATATATAGGGTATCTGAAATTATTGTACAATTTTTTCGTAACGGATTTCTTGATAAATTCACGTGTGATATTAATTTCTTGTCGATGCTATTTAGAAGAATATTATTTCTCATTGAAGTCGTTTAGCTCGTGTCAAATCTTTCGCATTTAATCCATTAAACTATTACTCAAAATCAGATCTTCATTAAAATGAAATGAATAAAATTTCTCCTTATTATCTGCACTCTTACAATATCTAGAAATATATAAATAAAATGATTTTAAAGTGCAATTTGAAATGAAAAATTATATAACACATGTATACATACGTATGCTATTTTATATAATATATTAAAATTTTATTTTATCATTTTTACATTAATTCATGTACAACATTTTTTCAAGGTTCCTTAGAATTATCCATTGGAAAATTAATCCCGAATTTATCAAAAAATTTTTTATAAAAAAATAATGCTTCAGCTTAGGATACCCTATATATTAACGAATGAAGTACCAGTGATTTAGTAGCAAATATCTAATGCTATTCCTATCTCTCTCTCTAACATTTTATACAAATACATCAAATACAAAAAAGTTGTAACATAGCTTGTGTACAGACACAAGATGATGCAAGAAATGTGAAGAAAAATGTAATTACATAAAATATGTAAGAAGCGAAAATCTTGTATGACATGTCACGATTGTTCTTTTCAAAAGTATCTGCTATTCAACACCTTTTCTTTTCCATCGCTCTTAGCGATTCTAGACTAACAATTTGTAGTTATCACATTTTATTTTTTACGTGTCCGGAAATTTTGTTCACTTCCAATGTGCCAAGCTAAATAATTAGGCATTTATTTATTGGAATGTTGTTATCTCTAATTGATACACCAATTGCATAACGCATTTGGAACTCTTGACGAAAAATCGAATATCAGGATAATGTACTTACAGCCTTGGATCACGCTAAACTTTTTTTGTAACTCGAACAATTTTGTTTAATGTATATGTGCATATATATACATATATAATCTGTTCTGTTTAGTTTAAACTTTCTTGAAAGCAAAATGCTTTAATACACGCAAAACGCGCGTTTCGAAATGAAAGGTGGCAAAAACCCCACTCATTAAACGAAATTCCCGGAATTAAGCAGAGAAGGAACACGACTAATGACGGATAAATTATCGGCCGATGTATCGTAATAATAAGCCTCGCTCGTATTGTGAAATATCTAGTATAGTAATAAACAAACACAGTTAACGCTTAGACCATGTACATGTACCATATATGAAATAAGTATCGTAAGATTAACACGAAATGTTTCCTATATGGCCGCAAGTCTCCGTATTATAAAAACGGCGCGCGATCGCTAAAATTTAGGCCTATAGTTTAATAGTTCTGTAATATATTAGAGTTACTTGAAAATTTTAAGGTAGCACGTAATCATGTCTGGAAATGTGTATAACTATAAAGTGTGCCTGTTGATGCGCAATTGATCGCATTTGATAAGTATGTGATCTGTTTGAACGTAAATCACAAAGTAGAGATTCAAGGATGTTTGGGCGCTAGATCAATGTACATCTGTATCATTGTCGAAAAAAGATCAAGGAATATCGAGCAGGAAGAACAGCATTTATTTTATCGTAAAAATTAACATTTACTTTTTATCGTAAATATTAAGCGAAGCGTACTCCAATTGCGTCACGTGAATAATTAAGTCCTCCGCTGATCTTAGACTGAAGCATAGCTCTATATATCCTCAACGTCGAGAAAACACTGACATAGGACCCTACATCTCGATCTGTAATTTATTTGTATTTATTCTGTGTACATGAAACAGATGAATTTAGCGCAAACGCAATTTTAAGACGCTATTGATTAGTTGATATTTAATAGCATACGTTGCACTTTAGCAAATATATATGAGCATTACAAGGCGGCTCAATTCCTTTTGCAATCGATATCACGTCCTTTGTATTTCGAATTACATCAATATCTCACGTAGAATTTGAAAACCGCATTGATTTTATATTAAGAAATATGTTGAGCCACGTTTTGCAATTCAATATTTTTGTTATATATATGATTCTTTTGTTACGGATAATTTTTTTCGGTATATATCTAATAAAAAAATCTTGCAGTAAAATAAAACCCCCATCATGAGGTTTCTTATTATGATAGTAATGACTTTAGTTAATATCCCACACGCTGTTTTTATTCAGTCTTCTTTAATATAATCTTGTTCGCAATTATATTCACAGTTCCTATCATTACTACATTTATACGCGCAACAGACAAAACTCTGATCCAACATTGTGTATAATATTGCATATATACGTAATAATATATGCTAATATATCATTTCAAATCATATTTATGTTTTTTTATCACTATTTAGTTAATTTACTACTTTTCACTTTGCGAAATAAGTTGGTTGACTGTACAACTGCTCAATATTACTTTGCTCAACTTCCGTGACAGTAAGATAGTAAAACTAACATTATTATATTGTGTAAAATATAGATCAAAGTCTTTTTATTTCAACTGAATTCATGAAACATTTTGTTCTATTTTATAGTCTGATCTTTTTCATTTATTTTATAATAGATACGATTTTACTTTTTATATATATAATAGACTTTCAAGAAAGTCACATTAGTTTTAAAAAAAAAAGTAAAAAAAAAGAGATATATTTAAAGCTGATAACAAATTAAAACTGAGAATCGTATTACAAAGTTATTTAGAGTAATTGTACTTTTTTACGTTCTCTTTATATATTTAGATTTTTCAAAGAAAATGATTCAAGAATCATTTTAGTTTTTTATTGGAATTACGCGTATTTTAACAAGTGTTCAATCGTTCCTATTCTACGGACATTGACACTTTTTATTAAATCGTTTTATATGACAACTGGTATATGTATATATATTGTTAATTATATGTTTTTTTTGTGTCTATCATAGAATTATCATTTATAAAACACGTTTATTTAAGTAAATGTATGTATGCTTTAACTGTTCATTGTATTTACACGATAGTATACAGATAAAAAGATTTATTTTTGACAATTATACACAGAATATTTTGTTTATTTAAACGAAAATATTATACTTTATCAAAATTGCTAAAGACAAACTATGGTCATACAATGCCCAAACTGCTAATTTGCAAATGTAATAGAAGCAAAATTGTCTGGACAATTTGCGATCAGCTATTTATGATACAGATGTGCAGAGATTATAAATTGCGAAGCTTCCTTTTTTTTTTTTATTTCCGCTTTTCGGTGATGTTTTGTGCACCGGTTCAGCCTGTAAATGCTTGTAAATAGTATTTCGATTGATTTTTGTCTAAAAAAAAAAAAAAATCTATGCAAGTATGTATTGGACAAAGTGTTGTATAATGTTGGGCTATAAAGTGTGGATGCGTTTGATGAACGATGAACGGAAGTGTGTTTATAGTATGTCAAATAAAATTAATGCACACATATTATTTGACAAGACGCGTATGCGTTTATATGCAAAGCTTCTTAAGAACAAAGTGCGAATGTAAAAAGAAAAAAAAAACGAAATACTCGTTGTTTCCCCCACAAGTTTAATGCCGAAGAATATTTTATCGTTAACATCGATCTCTAGGGAGCTGATGTATGCTTGAGTCCTTTGTTAATGATCATAGTCACATTAGGTGGATTTATCCACTTCCGATGCAATGTTACGCGTTAATAAATAATTCGTTCTCGTAAAAGGACGAAAAAGGATATTGAATCAAAGATTAGCCTAACGTCTTCTAATAATTGTGCATAATGCTACGATACATGCACCGTTCACAATAAAGTGTTGTATAGGGTGGTTTTGAAATACAGATCGATTAATATATCTATGAATAATATTATTTAATGTAAAGCGATAATAGATCAATTTTAACAGAGTTTTCAAAACATGCGGATTTACACGACTTTGAAGAATGCGTCAACATTTCATACACTACATAAGGAAACACAATTAATAAATACCACGTTACGGGGGCAAACAATTTGCTTAGAGACTTTTTTTTTTGGATGCTGTGCACGCGCGCGCACGAATGTAGTGTATATTTTCTTTTTGAGTTTAAAGCAAACGCCACTGCCATAATGAAAGACAAACCTACGAAAGGAAACAAAACAGATGTAGTATGAATGAAACATAAGCCCGCAATATCAGTATATCTCGGAATTGAAAAATCCTCGTCTCGTAGGATATACCCGTCATCTTTAAGTTTTCGTTATTCCCCTCGACGTATCACGCGTAATCGCTATATTTGTAATTTTGCGTGTAACGTTATCGAGCGTCATACAGAAATTCAATGATTCTTCGCTGTACGGTACGATATAGCGTAGCAGATAATTGGGTGTTTTAGCGAGAGCACTAACGAATTAGTAAGGCGTTATTTCTTTCTAGAGATTAAGGATAATTTTTGTTGCTTGCGCTAACTAGTGCGACGACTTTCTATTTTCTTCTGTAAGTTACACTTTTGAGTGTCGCACGAACGTGTATAATACGGGGATATAAATAATGATAAAACGTTCGTGTGGACAACGAAAACCGAAATGCACCTCGGAGTCAGTAACAAAAGCCGATGGTTGCTAGGCACAGCCATTGCTACAGATAGTCGTAGATGTAACTTTAATTTGTAATATCGTTATTGTAAGAATATAGGACCGCGCTATGGATTAGGGCGACAGATATTACCCCTTATCTGTCACTGTATTATCTTTAACTGTTTCCATCTTCCCTCCCGTCGCGCATCCTTTCGAAGGTATTGATGTGACTGCGCCCGGGCAACGCTTGACAAATTTAGATTATCTTGCATTAAAAATTGTATTTACTATTATTAACTGTACGATTAACTACTACGCGCTGTACGCAGACGAAGAAACAAACTTTATTTACCAAATACCAGTTTTTTAATAAAAATCTTTTTGTGAAAGAAAATATTGAACGCTTGCTACCTCGCCATGTATCGAAATTATTATTATTATTTATATTTATTTTTTGTGTAAAATGCGTAAAATTCAATACGCAACTAACTAGAGTGTAAAATTATCTAATAATTAACAAATAATACGCGCAATATTTTCTGTTATAATATGCTAGTTGTGTATATATATACGAGATCGATATTCGATTTTTATTTACACTTAGTAGTTTAGAAAGTGCTTCAAATTTTATAAATAATTTTTATCGAATCTTTGATATGTTTTTTATGTGTTTGAAAATTATCAAATTCTTAAATTAATACTTTGATTAATATTTACGTTATGATTAATATTTACTTCGATGTATCTCCGAGGATATTTTTTCTATTATCTCCATTACCCTCTTGTTACCATCTTTTATTATCATTTTACGAATTGATTAGTTTTCCTTACTTTTCACAATACGACCGGTCGACGTTCACGAGGATGTAATGTATATTATCGTACGATATGATCGCACGAAGTTTACTTGACGGATCTTTGGTCCACATCACAGAATTCGTTAAAAACTATGATTCATCGACGAGGTAGTTAATTTTACAAGTTACATGCACGTACCTGATAATAATGAATCATCTGTTGCACTTTCGATGTATCTGAGCGAAAAAAACGATGAAATATGCAAAGATACTCCAGACTCCGACTATTCCGAACCTACCGTCGACTGCGACTCCCCGAAATCTTGTTAGCATAATGGCGATAGCATTCAATATTTCATATATTAAAATGATCACTCGATACTTCACAAGACACTTCGATCACTATT
Organism: Acromyrmex echinatior; assembly: GCF_024713525.1. NCBI lineage: Eukaryota > Metazoa > Arthropoda > Insecta > Hymenoptera > Formicidae > Acromyrmex > Acromyrmex echinatior. The sequence continues at coordinate 25,913,366 of NC_141852.1, forward strand.
CGCGTTCAACTCTTTCTGATAACGGTTACGAGAAGTACGAGACAAGTCCGTACACGTCCCGAAATGTCCCGTAACTGATATAACAGGTTCGAGAATCGCAATATCGAAATTCAAAATTTCGAGAATCGTAACTATCGAAATGGCCTCAAGGCGGCTGTCTTTTGTGTATTTGTGTATGTATGTTTCTATTTTATAATTTATGACTACGTTTATGCGATCAACTTTAATAATCGAGTTTAATAACATCCGTAGTTGGAAACTAACCAATCATAGTCCATTCTTCAGAGGAGAGAGAATAATTATGATTGTTCAGTTTGATCGTAAAATAAATGAAAGAAACATAAACACACACACACACACACACACACACACACATACATACACATACTCGTGTTAACGTACTGTTAAGTAGTTATCATGCAAATTCATTGATTATACAATATATATTAAATAACATAAGAAGATAGCGTAATGAGATCGCGTAATGATCGTTCATTCGATATGATTGTACTATGAAGTCGTCTTCATAGTACGCTATTTCATAGCGTTTTGATTTGACAACTCAACACAAATGTGATTATATCAATAACAGGTTTGCTTTGACCATGTGCCGCGAGAACTTCCACGCCGCAGTATGAAAAATCGTTTATACGATTACATCTGCATTTTCGTTGTGCTCGAGATATTGCAATCGTCAATTAGTTACGCGACAATCATCAGTGATACTCGCAGGTATTGATAGTAATTTTCTTAGATTCTGTATCATCAATTTGTATAATTTGTTAATGAGATTTTTTTACTTTTCATTTATTATTATCTGTATTGTTTTCTGTACGTAAAATAACACAAATCATTCCAGTAAAATTGCAACGTTTCAGCAATATTGCAGTAACATTGGAAATGTTGCAGCAATGTTGTAAGCTTCTGTATTGTATGAGTTTTTTTTTAATATTTCATATTGCTTAGAAGATTACATGGTTCTAGAACAAAACGAGAGATATCTGTTCCTGAAACGTCACAATTAAAAGAAGACACCAACTATGCAAAAGAAATAAATTTGCAACATGAAGAGAATAATGAACTTGAAGAGGATGGTATATATGAAGATAATACAAGTAAGAAACGCAAAATTTCGAAGAAAGATGCAAATTTCATGAACTCCGCCGACTTACATTCATCAAACGCTGAAGAATCTTTCAATCGTGACAATGTACCCAGCTATCTTAACTCGCAACTCTCGAATGAAGATTTAGAAGAAACGGAAGAAGAGGATGAAGAAGCGACAAAACGAAAACGCGATGAAAACGAAAAAGCGAGCAATCTCATCCGCTTATCTCGGAACATAAATGACGATTTCAACAGATATACTGATCAAGAGAGATCGAGTTTGTACGACGATTACGAGGCGAAAGACATCGCAAAGCGTGGTATTTTAAGTGGCTCAGAGGATTACGAGGAAATTGAAGATGACTTGCCAGGAATAGAAGATATGGCTGCAGTGCAAGAATTGACGAATGAAGCCGAAAAGAGAGAAACACGGAAGGATGTTCGGGTGAAAAGAGACCAAGCGGAAATTTCAGAAATATTTGATAAATCCAAATCAAATGTAGACAATCCAGCAAAGTTAGAAGAATCAAAAATCGCAGAAAAAAATCCTTACTTGCGCGAAGTTTCGTCTGCACCCAACACGATCAAAAATTCCGAATCAAAGGACGTGATATCAAAGTTGAGCGATTCTTCCGAAATCCAAGAACCAGCAAACACAGTTGCTCTGCTCAAGAAAGATGAATCAAACGCAGAATGCGAGAAACACGTGGAAAAAGAAATTCAACGGAAGATTGATTTGATTAAAGAGGAAATTAAACGAGATATTGAAGCGCAGCAACGAATAAGAGACATCAAGAACAATAATGCTAGATTCGACGAATTGCAAGATCAAGAGCATGAGGATGAGGAAAGACAGAACTTCGAGAATAAATCAATCAAAAAGCGACAAACTATAGCCAAGAAATCTGTGCAAGAGATTGCTGATGATGCTATCACTTCTTCTGAAAAAAGTGAGAAGAAACGATCTTTGAAAAAAGAACAGATTAACAAATGGCATCAATCTAATAAGATAAGTACATCAGATATTTCAAAGCAGAATGAAAATCTGAAAAGACAAGTCATAATTGACAAGCCTTCTGAGCAAATTCCTTCGAAAGAGCTTTTCAAGCAAAAACACAAGCCTATTAGACAAATTTTTTTGGTAAATAACGATCAGATAAAAAGAAGACAACTAAGAAGCTACTCGTTGCCATCTGCCCAGGCAGTCGTCAGATCCGAAGATGAATTATTTATGAATCCTAAACTGAATTCGTATCTTCATATGGACAACAGAATGGTGAGGCTTAACAGAAAGCAGACTAAAACCATTTATTATTGAGCGATATATATTAAAAATTGATTAATATATTATATATAAAACAAATTGCTATTAAATAAAATTATACTTCTACTACTTAAAATATAAATATTAATATAATATAAGTATATATAAATAAAAAAGTAATAAAATTGTTGCAGCTCGAAAAATCTTCGCCAGTTGGCAGCGAAGATGAAAATAACGAAGAAGAACAGAGCCTTACAGCAGAACAGTCAAATTCTTTGGTACCTCTTATTGGAAGTTCACAGGAATTAAATCCACGTTTAGAAAAAGAATACAAAGAGGCCTTTGGTGGATTGCAGAGTGAGCCTGGCAATGCTCTAGCCAGATTCAAGAGAGTCAAACGTGTGCTAACAAACGATCCTAATACAATTTAAAATTTTTGTTAAGGTATAAAATGACATAGATTAATCTTTTTAATAATCTTCAGGACGAAAATATTTCTATCATACAAAATGAAATTATAAAAAAATATAATGATATTTTTTTGAATTATGATTAATAGGAAAAGGCTAAATAAATAGGAATATGTAGGGATAGATGTATGTAAAGAAATATCATAGATATTAAAAAAACAGAATAATACATTTGTAATTAGAGAAATGATTATAGCTATAATAAAATGTAATACCATTAATTACAAAACATTTTGAGATTATCGGTCGATTTAATCATAGCTTATAAATATATGATATATAAATTCTTGACATAACTATGCTATTTAATACTAATTTATGAATTTCTGTGCCAATTATATAATCTTAAAAAATATCAAGATATTTGTTCCTTTTCAGTTAAAAATGATTAAAAATATTGGTAATACTTATAAAATAAGAGAAATGTACACATGTCAATCAAAATTTTCAATAACTGCTGTTAAATTGTTCTTTTCCTCTATACTTGCAAAACTATATTGTACAGATAATGCAGATAATTCTTTGAGCTGTTGTTTTCCAATATTAAAAATAGAACTTAATATTTCCAATTCTTTTGACAAGCACGTATTAAAAACACCTTTATCGTCAGTCTAAAAAAAAATTATATTTTAATTTTTTAATTTTAAATATATGTTATTTTTTATACTTACTCCAATAGTTATTGGATGTCCAGCTTTGTACAGATATTTAAATTGATGATACATGTAAGATGACACTGTTTTACATTTAATGTTCGATGTTAAGCATAATTCTAGATTAAAAGGAAAAAGTAAATATGTTTACACATATTAACATTCATCAAAATATTTTTCAAAAGGAGAATTATCTCTCTCAAAGATCTCTTACCAACAGGAATTTTTGATTCCAATAATGTATCAAACAATTGCTGAGAACCTTGCAAACTAGGATGAACGCAAGTACAATGTCCCAAACGATCAGGTTTAAATTTTAATATATCATTTGTTTCTATTTCATTTGGTACCTGCATATGTATTTTATATGTATATGTACTATTGTATGTATATTGTATGTATATGTACTATTATATGTAGAGACAATTGATTTTATTTGGAAGATAATTCACCTCTGCACAATGAGCTGTAATTCTAAGACCTACTTTCCTAGACGTTTTTAATAATTCTAAAAATGAATCGCCCTCTGTTGGATCACCACTAAGATCAATACCTACAACATGTTCTGGATGTTTTTCCATAAACTGCATAGCAAGATTTATGTTTTCTTCTGCAGATTCGTAACCTTGTTTTCGATTAATTGATACTAGTAGTTTTACAAGAATTTGTGGAAATTTAGATTTCGACGCTCTGTACATATTGAATGTAATAATACCAATTACTTAAAGGAAAAATAAAAAATGTACTACATATATATATATATATATATATATATACATTCAAATCAGAATCTATTATACAAGCTAATAGACATTATTGAGTAGTTACTCACTCGATAGCTTTTATTATAGCTTGAAGATATTCTGTTTTTGTCATTACATCCTCTACAGCACGAGGTGTGCTCCTTAATTCTAAATAAATCACATTGTCTTCATGAAATTCTTTTATCACATCACAAGTAGCAACAAATACAGCCTGTGGTGTAATTGTTAGTGCGTGAGCTATGTCAAACATTTTAAAACATCTAGAAAATAATAATATATAACACATTTTTTATTGAACAATATAGTACCTCAAATCTCAATATTTTGTAGAAAAATAAGAAAAAAAGTCTATGTACTCGCTTAAAGATGAGAAATTGCTGGTATTCAGATCCATAAAAGTTTCATCACAACTAGTGTCTGAGCGTTGCATTTTACATAATTTTTGCAACGTATTTATACTTAATGAACCGTTTAAATGTGCATGAAGTTCCTAATAAATAATTAGAAAAAATTAATTATTTAGTATATTAAAATATATAAGATTATGAAGTATAAAATAAAAATACTCATTTATTACAATAAGTTCTTATATTTGATTTAAAACATACTTACCACTTTGGGCAACTTTCGACAAAACTCTGATATATCCATTTTATCATTCAATATATCTCTTAACTTTATAAAATGATCATTAATGTTTCATAAAATAAATATTCACGTTGTAATTACAATCAAAGTGTTAATGTAACGTTAATGATTGCTTTGATAGATCAAAGAATGTTTATCCGTTGCTGGCGCCACTATGTATATAAAGTATATACATAGAACTATTTGCAACCACGGATATTTCCAGTGGATAACACATTTATTATACAATTTTCGATTTTATTCCGTGTTACCTACATTGTTTGGTTCTATTCCGTGCTATTGGCGCGTTCGGGAAGACGCTATTAGCGCTACATTTGTTATTCTATCTTCGTTATTAGACGAAAATAAGAATAGAATGACACAAATAGCGCTAATAGCGTCTCCTCGAATGTACCTTATGTCTACAAAGGATACTTTTTTTTATATACATTGTCAGTATAGTGCCCCAGTTACAGAAAAATTTAAACAATAATTCATATTATGTTATAGATATGCTATATAGATTTGCAATATTAGCAGTGAATATAGGAACATGATCAAAATATAATTAAGTAATTATATAATAATATAATGTGCATCATAAAAAATATAGTAATTAAAAATTGGAATAATTTAAAAACCTAAAGAAATATTAAAAATAAATTCAGTAAGAAATGACAATGGAATCGACAGCGAATCAATGTCGATTTGACGTCGAAATCATCAAATTGACGTCGAATTGACATCAATTTCATTGTCATATCTCACTAGGTAAAAAAGCGAATATTTTATATTTTAACAGTGTTTCACACATATACATAAAACATATACCAAAATAAAAACAGAAAAAATCAAATATATCATTTGTTTATAAACATTATCAGACAGAAATCTGACAAGAATGAGAGCCTTTTTCCTATAATCGCAAACTGTTCCCACGCTAAAAACTATTGCCCTCTGAAGAAGTGGATGTTTGAATATCAAACAAGTTAATTTAGCGAATTTTGTTTTATAATACGCGTCTGCATAAAAATGGAATTACGAAATTGTGTTTTTTTTAATGCAAATTTTCAGCTCATTTTTACCAAACATAATTATTATTATAGTCTGTAAATATATTTCAAAGTCTCTATAATCACTAGCAAAATTATAGTCTTTGAATACACTTCAAACTTTTCGATCATATATCGTTAAATTAAGATTTAATTTAGCAAAAACGAGCTACAGGCCCTTCTTCATCTTACTTTATCAAAGTTGAACTATTAATCTTAATTCAAATTAAATCTGATCGTTTCACAATTCCTCTTACAAAAATCGAATAAATAAATCTCGCGCAATCTCTTTTAATTACTCGCGCTGCTTCACCATCATATTATAAATAAAACTTGAAACATAAACTAATAATTTGCAATTAATTTCCTTTTTCTTTTTTTCCGGCTTCCATTGAATGATAATTATAATGGGCTCTTCTTTATAAGATAATTTCCCTGACTTTTTCCGGTTTTCCCGATTTTCCAGATCTGTGGCAATCCTGACTGATTATCGATAATTGATATAAATTTATATACCGCCGAAAATTTGCCATTTAAAGTTGAGTAAAGGTTTTTAATAGTATCTCGTTGATGTTCATATCAAATATCATTAAAAGATATATTTACAATAAACGTATAATATTGAGATATAATATATGTATAATATAGTATTTACAATATATATATAGTATTGACAAAATTCTTGAACTACCATATCTCTACATAAAAAATTGTTGGATAAAAATAATCGAAACGAGAAAGGTAATAAGAGTCAGTGCACGATTTTTGATGCGCTAAAAAATTTTAGAGCATCAAAAAACTGACTTATTGCTCTTCCTGTTACACATGTTTGTAAGTATTTCTGGCATCATATTAATTTTCACCATACATATATTCATTGCGTACATAGCGAAAGGATTAAACAGCTAAATTTTTATTAGATAAAATTATTTAAAAGTAGTTTATCATAATTTCATATCACGAGTAAATATTTTTCTAGTTTCCATTTGCGAACAGAAATTTACGGACCACGAAGTTGAGCCAATAAAGCTTCATTTTTGCGACATTCAATAGTAAGCTGTCTAACTGCCGTAACATATTTGCGTTGCTGCTCTACGAGAGTGACGAGTTGTCGACTAAGCGTATCTCGCCTTCCTTTTTCGTCAGTACACCGTTTTTCCACCTAAATAAAAAATTTTTTCATTATTTAAAATTATTTTGTGACTCTGCAGAATTTATCATTGAATGATGGAAGTAAGAGAAAACTTGTTTTTCATGTTACCATCGCTTTGTTGCGCTTCACTCCTGCAACAATTGTCTCAAATTGTTTCAGAAACTGTTCCTTGCCACTTGTTGATGCCATAGCTCTGTCATAAAACATATTAAGTTACATATATGTTAAGACTACGAATATTTTAAAACAAGTAATATTTATAATACGTACTCATTATAATTATCTTGAATAGAATTCAGCAACGACAATTCCTTACTTATATATAGTTTTGTATCATCGAGGGTATTGTATAATGTATAATATTGTTTAGTTTCTTTGTGCTTAGCTGAAACTGTAATATGCTTCTTTAATATAAATTTTGCGAAATAGATACTTTTAAATTATAGAATTGTTTTTATGTCTGTAAATAAAAATTAATCCAGTTAACCTTGATTATAGAGTTCCATGAAACGTCGTTGATATTGTGTCAATTCAGAGCGTCCTGGAACATCGTCTAATTGCCTCGTTAAAGATGCAATAATTCTATTCTTTTTAGCCAATTGCAATCGCACTCGTGTTATAATTTCCTTTTGCTCTTCATATTCTTTGACACGATCTTCCTCTTCCATCGGAGCACCGTTTTCAATTTCTTGTAACATACCTCGAAGAAAATTCAAGTCCGACTTACATTGTTCTCGAAAATTATATTCTTGTTCCTTTAATCCTTCATGTACAGATAGAAGTTCCTCTAATCGTTTGAAGGTACTAAAAGTTGAATAAAAATTCTTATTTCATATTTAAGCAAACACGAAAAGAAAAAATTATTAATATCTAAAAAATTAATATATATTTTATTTATAATTAATTATAATTTTATTACTGCTAAATACCTGTCATTATCATTAATTCCAATTTCGCGAATTTTTTTAAACGAGCGTTCAATGATTTCTCTTCTCGTACGATATTCTTTCACCTTTTCTACTATTTCAGTAAGTTTATCAGATAAGTTATCTCTCTCTTTTGTTAACTTGCGTACTCTAGATTGCAATGTTGTTTTTTGTTTCTGTAATGCAATTAGAGCGCGCGACGAATTTGTTACATCATCATCCTGCATTAATAAAAATGTTACATTAAAAAATTGTAAAATAATATATGCTTTAATTATATTGCATAAAAATATATTTAAATTTACCTCTATTTTAGAAGTAGTCATAGTTGCATATTTTTCTGCGACTTTAGCAATTTCTTGCGCTTGTATACCAACAATATTTCCAAGTGTATGTACATTTAAGCGCATCTGTATGAAAAATTAATAGTTATAATACTATAAAATATAATTTATAATTAAAAGAAAAGGATAGTTTTTAGTGTGACTATATTTCAAATAATATGTTTCATGTGAATTTTAAATACATTTTTTTTAAGTATTACAAATAAAATGTGCAAATATATATATGCTGCCCTTAATAAAAAAATATATTTGAAATAGTCTCGAAAGCACTTTTTCTCTCTTAGCATGTAACATTTTTAAAAATCTACGTACTGAATTTTCTTCTATGACGGATAGAGCAGCGGTGATATGTTCAGTGGTGTTCTAAAAAATGTAAATTGTATTGCATGAATTTTTCTATTATATCAATAAATATTTCAAATGGATAAATTAAAAATGATGTATTTATAATAAGTGATACCTTTTCATTTTTTTCATTATTTGACTCATTTTTTGAATAATTGCTTTTAGATTCTGTTATTGTTGTATTTTTAACAGCTTCAAATGGTGCTTCATATTCTAATACCGTACCAATGAACCTATTTGATTCATCTTTTACAAAATCCTCTTTTTGTTTGAATAAACGCCGTGGTTCATAAGCTCTCTATTGTATATTAAAGAAAAATACTGCATATCAATTACATATTTTACAAGTGTCTTTATGAACAATAATTTATACCTTAACTGAACGTAAATTTTTGATAATGTTGTCATTAGCTGTTGCTCCAACCTCGAAATCTTCACTAAAAGTATGTTTTTTATGAAACTGATTTAATGCAAAAGCTCTCACAAAATCTGCCATTTCCTGTCGCATTTCCATAGAACGCTTTACTAGCCATTGAATAACTGGGAATATATGAATACAGTCTAGACCTTGTATTTGATGTGGTTCTATTCGGTATGGACAGTTCATTTTGGGGAGCATAACTACAATTTTTTCTGTCAAGGAACTGCAATACACATATATTTTATACAATTATATATTAAAGTTATTATTGAAAAGATTTTTTTAGCTAACAGAATTTAAAAAATAAAAAGATTTGTTATAAGACATTATGCATAAAAGGAAATTAATATCCTAAATAAAATCAATATTTTCAAGTATAAGTATGATACATACATTTTTTGACCAATTGTAAGATTCTCTTGAAAAAGCAAATCTACATCTACATCAAAATTGCATGACTCTATGCACCAAGTCATTCCACCGACAACCTAATCAAATGAATTATTTTTGAAATTATATATATATAAATTGAATGAAAATAAAATAAAAATTGAAGATCACAAACCTTATCGAAATTTGATAAACCTTTTATTCGTGCTCTAAAGTAACCCGCAGCGACAAGTAAATCAATAATTTCTTGAAATTTAGTGGTTTGTTCCTCATCTTCACGTACATCGACCTAAGAACATTGAACATTTTTATGATTAATTTAATATTAATGCTGATAACTAGACGTCTTGAAATATTTTACCTCTGTACTTTCAGAACTTCTTAATAATCTTTTCGGCATATCGTTCAGCATATTGTGCTTTTTCACAGCACGTTATTTACTTCAATATATTTAGGATTAAAGTTAAACAGAGAGTGTATTAATTTATTATAACCGTACAGAAGTTTTTAATCCTCTCAGCTGTGTCAGATGGTTATCATTTAATACAATTCGGAAATAAAAAATCGGAAGTCGGTAAGGTGCTGCGCCCTGCCTCGACATCCGAAAGTTGTAAATTAATCGAATTGTCATCCATTTCCGTCGCTTCGGTCACTTCTGAAATACATTATACAGAGGGCAACATAGAACGACTCGGATCATTCGGATGTTAGGTTAGCTTTAAGCAATATTTGGAGTATCATAATTTTTGAAAGTTTGTGTGATAGTTATTTTTAATTATTTAATCGTGTACAACGCATCGTCATTAGCTATTTCACATAAATGATACGTGCACGTGTATGGTTCTACGTGGGAACGTGTATGAGTAAGGACAGAGGTTGATCAAGCGCACATTGTGTACTGCAAATTTCTTACGGAATTGTGTGTCGCAGTCACATTTTGCCTTTACATCGTTATTTTTCGTATTATGAAGCGACGTCAAAGAAGACCGGTCCTGACGTTCAACAAGCCGCAAGGCAGTTATGGTGAACACTCGCAAAGTAAATATCAATGTTTGTTTTTAGTTGGTGTACCGATTACAGTGATAATTTTAATTTTTTCTCCATCGTTTTACTTTGCTAAAATTAATCATTAATAAAACATTGAACATTAATGCATAATGTGCCATCATCTTATTTACCTTACTTGTATTATTATAGGCAAGTGTAAGTCGATAAGTAATGTACAACCCATACAAAATGAAGTCAATAATCCATTGGCCAATATGTTGTGTCAGTACAACTCTGATAGTGACACAGAAGATACCAAAAAAGATACACATAAATTGGATGACCAAGTCAACGATTTCCTTAAGGTATAACTGATGATAAGTTGTTTATATAATATAAAGAAATTATATTTATGTATATTTCTTATAGGAAATTCAACTCATTGCTCCTGAGCAACCCGTACCAAACATTGCTAATGAACAAGGTTTAGCTACTAAAACAGTTTCACGATCTGCACGTCATACAAATCAACGAACATGTAAGAATTTTAAATAAAAATGGTAAACTATATATTATTAAATATTATTGTGGAATATTTGAATATCTGTATTTTAGTGTGGCAAGAATGCTATGACAAATTTTCTGGTTATCCTTACTATTGGCATATTGAAACTAATGAGGTAACATGGGACATGCCAGAGGAATTACGCTTATTACAAAAACAATCAGAAGTAGGATCCTCAGCAAAACATCCTATTCAGGGACCACATTGGGTCGACTTTTCATCTATCAAATGTAATTGTTATTTTATAAACTTTTCTACTTCTAGTATTTTAAAAAGAAATGATATCAATGAGTATCTGCTGTAGATCGGCAATCCCAAACAAATATACCAGAAGGTATGATACCACAGGAAGTAGTAGCAAGGAATCGCAACAGATTTCTGCACAATGAAATTTCTAAAAAATGTAATTCGGAAAGCATACCGGAAATCAACAATGAGTCTCCGACAAAGGACGATGATTCAGACGATGGGTATAGCAAAAATTATATTTCAAATAGATTTATACTATTTCGACACAATTAAAAAATATATTTCAATTTTATAGACGGATAGAAATGATAACATCTTTCGGTAGTGATGGAAGTGATTCGGAAGATGAAAATAATTCTTCAGATGAAAATAAGGTCTCAACACCTTTATCTGGAAAGTCCAATTCAACACCATATGTAAAAAGCGGCGAAATTGGACCTGCTTTCTGTCCAACGGGAATACAATCGCCTATTAAAAACTTGTTTCATTCATATAAATCTGATTCGATTGATACATCAAATTCTACAAGTCATCTTGAACAACTTGATGAGCGTGAAATAACTGAATCTGACAGCAAGACTAGTGTAGTTCAAGGTGAAAAAGAATTCCTCATGGAAAACAAAAATAGGAAGGATATTAATGTGCATAACGCAATTCCGAAATTAGGTCTTCACGTATCTTTAGTACCTGGTTATGGAGATGATTCAGATGGAGAAGAGGAAGTTAGACCCAAGCAAGAGACAAAACCTTTGTTTCCGATTGCGCAGAATGAAGAATACGTAAATGTAACGAACTTGTTAAAAAATACCCATGATGTTCCCGCAAAAAATTCTGGCAATGTACAAGCTTCCGATCAGTGTAGTGACAATAATGAAGATACTCAAGAGACAAAAAATGATAATGAAAGAATGGAGGAGAAAGAATTAAAGCTGGACGAAGATAAATCCAAGACAAATATATTTTTGGAAGATATGCAAGTGTGCGGCAAGGCTTTTCAAAGAAAGAAGCGAATAGCATTTGATGGTATCAATTATATTTATTTAATTTTATTCTAGTAATTATATATAATAAAAATTTACATAAAAATTATATTTTTTAAAATTATTTTTTAAAATTATGTGTATCTAATTTTGTATTTATTCTAAAACTTATATCTCTTTATATTTTCTCTTTACATAAATAAATATAATTTTCTCTATAATTTCAGTTACATCCACTAAAGTTAAACAAAGTAATAATACATATCAGGAAAATACAATTCGAGATGATAACAGCAGTGATCTTATGAATAGTGAAATTACTTCACACAATGCCGAGGATGGTGACGCGGATATCAATAATCAGTTTTGTGCAGAAAACCAAAGAGAATCCAATGAAGAGCATAAGGAAATAGAACAATGCATTAGTATTAAGACTGAAGAAAAGATCAGTTCGAAAGACGAAGTATGCGATTCAGAAGTACCTGTAGAACACAAAACAATATCGAATGTTACCGGGGAAAAGGCCAACGAGGAACTGAATAACTTATCACAGATTATAACAGAGAAATTGAAGTTTCTTTCCGAAGGAAGAGAGAGTGTCTCTGCTGTTCAAACAATGCAAATTCAACTACAAGTTAGTGCTCATTTTTATATATTTTATTATTTATTTTTATTATTGTATATTACACTGTTTTTGAAGCATTTAACAATCGATATGAATTTTATTAATATAAATTACTGTATTTATTATAGACATTATCTACTGCATGGACGGCAAGCAGCTTAGATGACAGTTACTTTCAAAAATGGCTAACTAATACAAATCATGAATTGGAAAGACTAGAGCAAGATGCGGCACCAGCTGGTTGGCTATGTCAATGGGATAGGTATGGTATTCCGTATGCAATTTGCATTTTTTTATATAAATATAGGTATCTCATAAAGGGAGACATTTATGTTTAATGGCTTTAAATGTATCATTAATTTATACAATGAATATATTTATATATTTTTTTTATATTTATACAAACTCTCACATACATATACAATTGCCATGTACTGCTACTGTTATGATTTCATCCATCATTGAAAAGTTTATTTATTTTTAGTAAGAATTTAGATGCAAATTAGTTAATTAATATAGGTTTAGTATACTAACTTAAAAAAAAAAACATTGAGCAGTTTAATATTTATGACTTTTTTTTGTAGGGTGCATACTATATAAATTTCTAACATTTCACAAGTTCTAATCTACATTCACATATATTTTTAATTTATTACTTTCATACAATTTATACTTTTATACAAATTAATTCAAGTTAAAATTGGTCATAAATATTAATTTAGTAATATTCAAGTAAATACTAATTTATAAATAACCAATGTTGCATTATATACAATGATTATATACAGTCTTAATATTCAGTAGATACATTTTCTTTTAATTTAGAACAATGATGCAGCAATGATACATTTTATTATTCCATACACAATAGTTGTTTTAGCTTAAGTGAAGGTGCAAAGCTCGTAAAAATTACGGTCTCGAAGTGTAATATTTCCTCTTAGTGCTGAATCAAGCTTTTGGTTTTGTGATACTGTCAATGTGATAATTAATACGTGTTGAGTGATACATATTTTTAATATAAATGCTACGACAATAGAAGCGATAATCGAGTAACAATATATGTTACTTGGCTTAAGGATATATTTGTGCTATGAATAGTTTGAGAGAAGTGCAAGGTTAAAGTAACATTTATTAAAATGAAGACAAGAAGATGCAAAAAAGTGAAAGAACTCTTATTCTTTGATCGCAACAGGATTAATAATTCGCGTTTAGTATAATAATGTATTAATGACGTAGCAAAAAATGTATCGCTTTAGTGAATGATTATAAAAATATTTAACCGAATCTATTAACGTATGACGATTAATATTTTTGTAAAAAAGATGCTTATTAGCACAAAAAATTATTAAATTGCTTGTACAATTTAATAAGTGATATTATTATTCTGATTCTGCTCATGAATGCGTTTTAAGACCGAAAAAGATTTCGGCGCGCATGAAGTATCGGTGGTATGCAGAATCAGAATGTATAAATTCACATAAGAGATATGTATTTAAGCACTAAGATCCGCTTCAATCAAATACTTTCTTTCATTTAATTATATTTAACAGAACATTTTACGTTATTGTTGACTGATAATTATTTAAAATGAAAAAAAAAATTATTTTTTTTATTGTGATTTAAAGGGAATTAGTAATTGAGAAAGTTTTTTTTTATATGCATATAAAGATTAATTTTGCGTTATTTATCAAAGCAAACGAATGTTGTACAGTTTTATAAGATATATTTATCTTATTAAATACACATTTAATTTTTTAATAAAATGTGAAATAAAAAAACCTATATTATGTTTACGCACACGCTTCAAAGTGAATAAGAAATTTATCTGACATTAATTTTATCCGTTAATCTATTCGATAATGAACAACGATTAACAATGTAAGTATTATCCTATCTATTATATTTATCAATATCTGGTAATCCTTGGAACATGCTGATCGCAAATAAACCAGATATTATTAGGATTTAATTTTCATCATTATTTTCCCTGCACTTCAGTCATGATACCTCACTTCTCCTTCACTTTGCTGTAATCTCTCATTAATGTCCCTTATGAGAGAGAGAGAACATACTCTGATAATTACATAATTACATCTCCCATCTCTCCTGTAACGAAAGGCCTTCGTCGAGTAAAAACGAGATACGACATTGCAGGTAGGAGTGATTACTAGATTATGTTCTATTAATTTTTGCTTTCGTTTAAGAAACCGGTGATGCGAGTACACCGCAACGAATGTTTCACCACGGAAACATTATTTAAGGGTGTATTGAATGTAACATAGAGTCATGTAACATAGAGAATTATAATAAGAAATTGCACTATCATCACTGATGTCTCATGTATTCCATTTTGGTCGGGGGATTTTTCTAGGTCACATAAGCGGTATTACTATCACAATACATCCACTGGGACATTACAGTGGACTTATCCTGACACCGGTATTGCCGGTGGTACTGAAGAGATGGAAATATGCACTACTCCGCCACCAGAATCAGAAGAATCATTAGTCACAGGTATGTTATCTATGGACATAAAATATTCTTTACAACAATAAAAATATATAAATATATAAATTATCTAACTTACTTCATCATCACTGTTATATTAGAATCACCTGGGACAAAGAAAATTAAGGAAAAACAAACTGAAGAGATGGATGATAATAAAACAGATGAAGAAAATATAGCAGATAGACGTCCTGTAACTTTGGAAGCACCACCTCCACCACAGATATCTAATCCAAGTCCACCACCACCTCCGAGAATATTCGCGGAAGATTTAAAGAAGGATAAGAGGAAAAGAGACAAATCCGACGATAAATTTTTGGACGCAAAGAGGAAGCGTTTAGGGAAAGGTAATGAATTATCAATATTAATACAACGAGATTTATAATTACATTATTATTCGTATTATAACACTATTTGTATATATTAGCAAATCAATTAGTGTTTTTTTTTAAATTATGTTATGAAAATAATATAATTATTAATGCTAAATATAATTTAATTATAGTAAAATATAATTGAAAGATTTGTTGTTTTTTGTTTACAGACAGAATCATTACTACGGACACACAGGTGATAAATCCTGTTTTAGAATCTTTACCCTACGCACATCCACAGGTAGCTGTGTCATCTCAAACTTCAATACCTTTGAATCACACAAATATGGAACCTTTGCCACCTGGAGTAGATTTGCCGGAGACATCCTACGAAGCTGCTACCTTGAAAGGGATAATATATAATGCAGCATCTCAACCAAGTAATGCGATTTACGCACCTTCGATTGCTGATCCAACAATACCTATTCTAAGCCATCAGGCGGGTCTGCTCCAGGAACCATTTGTCCATTATCCAACCTTTCATCAACATTTGCATAACGTAAGTACACTTCTATGCTTGAATATTGATAATTAGGTAGAAATACCTACAAAGATATAGTATTACGTATCTTGCGTGCAACAAAATATAAGTATATGAAAAAAATGCATTGATAAATATACAATTAAATATATTTTCTTATATAATAGGAATGTAACAAACATATAAGAAACAAAAACAAATGTAGAATGTATATAAATACACATGTGAAAGAGTTTTATTTATGTAAGTACGTATAATTTATTTATTTATTAGCAGACAATCGCAGTTGCAAACAAACACAGTGGACAGAGTGCAATTCAATTCATGGTGGGATATGCGCCGATTTATACGAACAACAAAATCATCGCTAAGCCGCCAGTCAAGGCCTCGAAGGAATCTTTGGGATCTGCGCTTGATTCCTTTTACAACGATATTGCGCGTATTGAGAAGACGGAAACAGAACGAACAGGACAACTTCAGGATATCGCTGCTACGATAACAGAACAAGTATCTATCTCGACCGAAGAAGCGAAGCCGGAAATGGAACTGGAAACTGTGCCAAGCGATATAACGATGAAGGAACGGAAGAAAAAAAAGGTAGCGCTTCTGCTTATCATCGTATTTATTATTTCTTTATTTATTATTTTTTTCGGTACTATTTTCCTGGCATAAAAGTAGTAAAAAGTATTTAAAGAAAAAGTGAAGTTTACACATTCCAATTTTTCATGCTATGTTAAATTAAATATGTTCAGAAATTCTTTCAAGTATACATATCTCAATGAAAAAGTCAAATGAATTAACATATATCGATGAGTCAAATATTTAAATTCATACTTTTAGGCGAGGATTAGCAACAGCAAAAAGCACAAGGAGATGTCGAGCATGGTGGCGAAGTGGCAAAGGGTACAAAAGAATCTAGAAGACACTGTATAAATAATAGAGAAAGCGATTTAAATAAAATAATTAATAACTACGAGAAACGATTATTACATAGACTGTGTTATTAATATCTTTAGATTTCATTGTACATATGAGTTGTTAAATATTTCTTCTATTGTGAACTATTTTAAGTTTTTCTCTATGATCTGATACGTATTTGCGTATTGCACGAGTCTCGCAGCAATATTCGTATTATTGAACATAGTACTTATCTTGTGCGACTATTATCTATCTTATGATTTATTGTGAATTTTGTGATAACTTTTATGCAAGTAGAAACAAGTGATCTACTATTATGATCACCGTTACATATTTATTATAGAGTCAAAAATATGTGAGTGCATCTTTCTAACTTGATGCATTTTTTCCAATGCCGAGAGATACTATTTCATTGAATCGATGTAAATTATTTTTGCATATGTACTAAACGCGATAGACTATTCTTTACAGAATGTGAAAAATGCAATCCTTTACATTGGCTTTGTTGCAAACAAAAAAAAAACAACAAATAAATAAAATACAACATTCAATATTTTACTGTCATTTTATGTTGAAAGCTTTAAAACTGCAAAAATTTAATTAATTATAATTAATAATAAATTATTTTACGATTTATAAAGATTGTATAAAACATGTAGCATAAATATATATAAATATTAATTTTTATAGTATTTTTCTTATTGCTATTATAGTAATTATAGTATGTACATGCATATAATACATATAATAATGTTCGGTTATTTGTTTAATTTAAAATTTCTGCATCTTTAGGTTTCATTATTTGTGAATGGTATCTATTATGTTATCATCCGAGAATTGACGAAATTTCTCGCTTACCGAACTATGCTATCGAAATGATTTTTCAGTTACGCGTATCGTCGTCGACGTCGTTGGCATCGCGAAGACCCATTAGCCCATCACCGAGTGGCGAGTATCGACGCGAATCCGCCAGACGAACTCAGACGAACCAGTGTTAAATCATCATACCTTGTCACTGGTACCTCTCGGCGTTATAAATTTACATCGGCGTCTCGGCAAGTTCGACAAGTGCATGATGTAACTTGAAACAACATTTCGACATTTCCATCGTGACTTGTTCTCTAATCGGGTCCCAGCGCATTCAAGCTCGGCTCCGTTACGTCAACCTCACGTCAGTCACGTCGTTAATAACCGCGAACGCGGGTACATATATACACAGTCGACTGTCGTGATGCGGTAACCCGTTAATCAACCGTTCGACCATGGACGCCGGTGATTTCATTGAACGTTAAGTTTGAGAGAAATATCGGTTTAAATCAAAGCTTCGCTTCGCCTAAACGATCATTATGCTTGCGCCGATCCGCGTGCGCCTGTTGCTGTTCTGCTACACTACGAGCGATCCCGAAGCAAAAGGTAATGATAGTATTTGAGCGCGATCTCTGTATCTCTTTCTTTCCCTCTGTCTTCCTCTTTGCTTCTCATGTGCTCCTCTTCCGCTTTCCTCGCTGCGCAGCATTGACGTAAGCCCCATGTTTCATTTTCAACCGTAGGAGAGAGTGCAGATCGCGAACGTAGATTCGCGCCGGTCAACAGGATCCTACTAGAAGGCGAAGGGCGTAGTACCTTATGACGAAGCCATGTACACCTGCCATCCCTTTATCCCTTGGCTGACGGCATTCGATATTTTCGGAGTCGGAACATCTTGCTCCGCGAAATTGATCGAGAACAACAAATCGCTTAGATTCACATTCTTCTTGATTTTTTTCAATTGAAGGTTCAAGGTAGACGATTAATTTGCCACTTGTCTTGCCCATCAATTCCGTGTTAACTGGGTGCACTGGATGTAAACAGATAATTTCTATTTTTAGAGTGTTATCTTTTTTTAATTTCAAAGTTTTTTACAATAAATCGATAAATTCTTTTTTAAATCGATAAATTCTTTTTTATTTCGTATTTGGAATACAACATTGTGTTGATTATAAAAAAAAAGAGGAAAGGAATTAAAAACTAAATAGTGAGAATTAAAGTATAGCAGAACAAAAATTTATTGGATCTTTTAAAATGTTTTTTTTAACTAATTTACTTTTTATAATGTACTTGTTTGCTAATTATATTTTAAATTGTAGTCTAGTCTAGAGAAAGTAAAATCTGATTTTAGATAAAATGCATTAATTATTACATCTATTTATCAGTATAGTATCTTCTATTGAAAATGCTAAATTAAGATTTTATAATCCAAGTGGATATAAGATAAGAATATAATTTATGAAGTTCATTTGAAATATCTGTATCTTTTTTCGATCTCAGACAAATTATGGATTTATTGTATTAATATAAGGAAATTGGCTATATGAACTTTCATGATTGTTAATGTATAAATAATATATTTACAAAACGGTAAGAAATTTGCAAACAATTAATAAACACGAAGGCTCATACAGGCAATTTACTTATATTTGATTTGTTCTTGAAGTCATAAAACTATATTTATTTCAATTTATTTTATTATTTTATTCTCGTAAAAAAATTTTAATTTTTGAAACAGCGATGAATGAAAATAAATAATTTTGCTGCTTTAAATAATATTCGACGTTATTCATTTTCCACGGGGACGATTTTGCGCCTTGGGCTTCTGTGCCGTTATAAATAAATTTAGATAAGTCTCCACTTCTCTCTAGTCTATGACTAGAAACAGGACGTAAAGTGCAAAGTGGAAAGCCGCGTTTGAGATCGTTTTAAAGTGAATCCCAGCCTATTAATCATTTGAGGATAGTCGTGTATTCATTCTGCTGGTCTGACGACACCGATGCGTTGATATAAGATAATAATAGTCGTCTGTATTTACATCGCAGATGCAGCATCAGAAAACGGCGAGTCTAGGCATGTCGAACAATGATATTCATCGACAAATTAAGCTGAAAATTTAGTGCTGAGAGCGTCTATTTTCGACTCCATCGATTGTTACAGAAGAGGCAATGTTCAATCGAGACTTATATCTTTCATTTACACGTTCGAGTCTATGTATCATTCATAAAAGAACAAATTTAAAAAATTCTTTAAATTCGCTCTCGTGTCTTTTAATGCGCGAGGATGTTGCGAGAATCGTGTGTTTACGCTCACGTTTGCAGGCACACATTCGTCTGCATGTTCGTTTATTCGTTCGTTCGTTCTGTTCAAATCACGCCGAGTGTCAATTAGCGATGCCGACGTGAGCGTTCTTGCCCGCACGCTGGAACGAGCCGGCACGTTAATTTTAGCGTAATGGATCGATCTAAGAGGAGGATACGTTTTTAAATAGCCTCCCCAAAGATCTATCGCGCACTCGTTATTTCGGAACCATGAAAAGATTATATACATTTTAGAGAGAGAGAGTTAAGATTATAATATTTACTAAATAAAACGTATTCCGTAATGTTTGCACCGGAAAATCAGCGTGGAATTTGAAGTGTGATAGATTTGCGATATGACAATATGAACATGAATTAACGACATCATTTATCGTCATAAAGAAAATAGTTTCAAGTAGATTAATGAGTCAGCATTGCGATAAGAGTAACACGCGCGTAAACAAAGTTTCTTTATATTTTATGTTAAGTTAAAGAAGAAACTATCAGCATTAAAGTGTCCTTGGTAATTTGGAACGATTCGTGATTTGTTTGAAGAGGTTGTAAAATTGTACTAATGCTATTAGTGAAATATTACGAAAGCCAAACATATCCATAATGTTAATACCAGCTTGATCAAAAAGTTTCCGGAAGAGATCACCAGGTGATGCTCTGAGTCAGCTGATTTGAGTTCTTTTTTTTGACTAGGTTGTCACATCTATCATTGACATTTCCATCAAATTTTATCGCCATAGCTTGACATTTGTAAAAATTACGCCGTCTTGAGTACATCTACCTCTGCGCGTGTTTTCGATTTTTTACAGTTTTAAAAATGGAGTTGAATTTGCAACAACGAGTTTGCAACAATGAATATCATCCAACAACCATCGAATTCACCCGATATGGCTTCCTGCGATTTTTTTCTGTTCGATCGAGTCAAAAAACCTGCGGGGAACGCGTTTTAACAGCCGAAAGGAGGTAATGGAAAAATCGAAGACGGCTCTAATGGCTATACCAATAATAGAGTTCCAGAAATGTTTCGAGAGCTGGATCAAGCGCTGGCATAAATGCGTTGCAGTCGCTGGAGAGTACTTTGAAGGGGACAATATCACTTTTGATGAATAAACTTGTATTTTGAATTTTCTGAATGAATTCCGGAAACTTTTTGATCAAGCTAGTATATTATTTTAATTTTATACTTATTTCATTTCTAAATTCTACGCATAGCATATGTAGTAGCATTCACGTGCCATATGTTCTCGCCGTATCATTTCTTCTGTTCGTGCCCTAATTGTCCCTATGTACAAGATATGCGATAATTGTCTACAATTAGCAATATATTTGACCGTAGGATGCAACGAAGTCAGCTGAGGGATCTCTCATCCTGGATGACGCGATTATTCCCAGAGCCTGGAGACGGTAGTAATCGGATGACCGAGGGATTCAAAATGTTCGGTTCGAAAAACAGCTCGCCCACTAGCACATTTTATACTGATCTAGAAATCACGGAGGACAAACAGGAATTTCAGCAGGAGAACGAACATTCCAAAGCAGCGGAACAACAGAGCACAACCAACGAAAATGGGAACTCGCAAGATTCGGACACAGCAACAGGTGTTGAGGAGCAACGCTACGTCAGACATTCCTTCCACAGGATCGCCAGTTTCGGTGGCTTTCCGCGATTTCAGTCCTTCGTCATGTCCGCTTCCACACCCGCTGAATGCATCGATATCACGAGGCATGAGGAAACTTCAACGGAAACGTCTTACATTAAAATGTCACATAGTGTTCTAGAGTATAGAAGTAGCAGGTGTGTAAAGATCTCACGAAAAGAGTAATGTAATTTACGTATCTTTGATTAAACAATTTTTTAAAAGTTTGTATTTTTAAAAACATATACAGGTACGTAGCTTCAGAAAGAAGGTCTCATCAATATACATTAGACACCTACGCGGTAAGCGAATCCGAGAGTGAAGAAGAGTCAGAAGAAACTAGATCTTCAGAAACAGATTCTGCCATAGTGGCTGATCATACGGAAGAATCGATATCGGAGCCTAAATTACTAGCAAAGAAAGGTTCCCCTGATTCGAAACGTAAGAAGGCATTACGTGTAGCGCAAGAGTTACTAGCGACTGAAAAAAATTATGTGAATATTCTGCATCTGATCGATCAAGTGTTCCAATTCAGGGTCGATCAGGAAAACAGAGCGCATCCAATGTTCCCTCCAGAGACTGTCCAACACATGTTTTCAAATATTAAATCTATTTATAAATTCCATAATGACTTTCTATTGCCGCAATTTGAAGAGAGAATGCTATGTTGGGATACAAATCCGAGAATCGGTGACATAATGAAGAACTTTGCGCCATTTCTTAAAATGTATACAGAGTATGTAAAGAATTTTGATTACGCCATGAATTTGATAAGCACATTGCAAAACAAAGTTCCCAGATTTGCAGCGATTGTTAATGAAATTCAGAAGCTCAATGAATGCGCTAAATTGTCATTAGCACATCATATGTTGAGTCCTATACAAAGGCTACCGCGATACGAGCTACTTCTCAAGGATTATTTACGAAATCTTACTGAAGATAATCCAGATTATGAAGATACAAAAAGTAAGTAAAATTACAAAAATACATATTTTTTTGTTTTCCAAAATATTGTGTAACCTATATTTTTGATGAATTATGATTGTTTATTGGAAAACATTTGTAACGTTAAATTTTAGAGGCTCTGGAGTTAGTATCAACCGCCGCAAATCATACAAACGAAGCAATGAAAAAAATTGATAAATTTAAAAAACTTTTGGAAATTCAAGAGAGTATATACGATGCAACTGATCTAGTCAGTGCGACTCGCGAACTAATAAAGGAAGGACGTATAGTGAAAATTTCAGCGCGTAGTGGCGATCATCAGGAGAGACATTTGTTTTTGGTAATTATTATTTTACATAGTATGTTAATATTTATAAAATGGATATTCAATTAAAACTATTTATCTCTTTCCAGTTTAGTGATTTATTATTACTCTGCTCAATAAGACTGATACCCGGTCCTATGTATCGATTAAGAGCTAAATTTATGGTGGAAAATTTACAAGTAGTTGAGGGAGATAATCTAGAAACCGCAAATACTTTTTATATAAGGGATGAAAATAAAAGTGTCGAGTTATATACACATGCTGCCGCGGAAAAAGCAGCATGGCTGGATGCACTGTTCCAAACGATGCAAGAGATCATGAGACGTAAGGCCAGTCTGAAAACTGGAAATGTTAAAACTTCTTTGGTTAAAGCTGATGATGTAACTAGGTGCATGGTTTGCGAAGTTAGTTTTTCTGTGATGAAGCGAAAGCACAATTGTCGGGCTTGTGGAATAGTAAGTATTATGAAGTATTATGAAGTATTATGTAATCTCTCGTGACAAATTATTTTATAATAATGATTATTCAACATCTCTGTGATAATTTCGTCTCTTTCCAGGTGGTTTGCAGTAAATGCTCAAATCAGAAATTATTATTTGAAGACAATAAGAATATGAGAGTATGTAGATTATGTCATGCCGCGCTCACTCAACCGCTCACCAAATCACCATCGTCACCGTCTGGACCAGTGCCAAGTTTACTACAGGTATCGGCGAGTGCGCCATCAGTATTATCCGGATACCTGTTACTAAAGACGCAAGCCAGTAAGCCTTGGACAAAACGATGGTTTGCATTGCATGTTGACTTCGTTTTGTATTCGTTCAAATCCGAGTCGGAGAGTATGGCCATGACAGCGACGCCCATGCCAGGATTTATGGTTACGGAAGGTACAAAATTACCCGATGAAGACCCTTTGAACACGAAAGATCGGATAAGAGCATTCAAAATGCATCATTCGAGAAAATACTACTATTTCCAAGCATCTTCTCAAGAGGACAAAGAAAAGTGGGTATCGAAATTTTTCGAATAATTTGTACCTTGTGTAAATAAATGAATAATACTAATATTATATGTTCATGGAACTTACAGATGGATGCATACATTGGAGTTGGCTACGAAAGCTGAACTACCTCATCTTATGCAGGTGGAAAATGAAAGCGCACAAGAAAGTCAATCAATGAACGATGTACAATGAATATGCGTACCTTTTTATCTACCAAACTAGCCAATTTTTTACTATTATATTCGTGAATGAGAAGACGATATGGCAATGTAAGATAATCGTTAGTAGTTAATTAGCTATATTTAAAATGACGTTAACTCTTATGTTATATATATATATATATATATTGTTATTAGTATATATGTACACTACAAGAGAGAAGTCGAGTCAATAGCGGCTGCTGCCGAAACGCTTGTTGTTTTGTATAATGTTCTGTTATAGTATATTTATAAATATATATGTCTATCACGATACGCTGTGCTGACCGTAATTTGCAATGGAAGTCGATACGTCGCAATGCTTGAAAGTTAATTATGCGCTTCAGTGATAGTACGTTATTTAAGCTACGATTGTTATTATCAAAATCGATTTTTTAGGCACGCAATGGATTCTAGTTTTGTCAATAAATTTATTCCGTCAATTAAAATTTTCATAGCTCTTAAATAAATCTTAAAAGTAGTTCCTATCTAGTTACGAATATCGCAATCATTACAAATTTTATTACATTCACTGGAGGCACTTTGGTATAAAAGTGCATTCGATTGTACTAATTATATTGCACCTGTGTATTTATCACGTTTTTTTAAATTGCACATACAGACTGTCAGCTGCGTATGTGAATAAGTGATGGCATCATTGTCATTTAAAACATCTTTTTTGTTCCTTTTGCAGAGAGTGTAATTCGAGAGGATCGTGATTAACATCACTTTTACAATTAATAGGGCTAATTTGTCTTAAAAATTTAAGATAAATCGCATAAATTCATGGGTATGTCCAGTTGATATATTTGTATAAAAAAAGAAAATTAAGACATATCTCTTTTTTACGTGATAAATTTTTTATAATCGACCTATACATTTTATTAGAGCCTAATACTGAATGCCAAAGAAATTTACAAAAATGTGTTCTCTACCTCTGTTCTCAATGGAATAAAGTTTTGCATATTAGATGAGTATTTAGAATTCGTTGCTTTTTACTGAAACATACCTTTTTCAATTATTAATTCAAAATCTGGCAACTCTCTCTCTCTCTCTCTCTCTCTCTCTCTCCCTCTGTCTCTCTTTCTGAAAATTAAAATGTATTAATAAATTAAGATTCTGCCCAACAGATATATCTATATATCTTATAAAATAGCTTGATATTCCCGACATTTATTTCGATTTTATATGAAAACTTAATAGCACGACGGATGCGATCATTGTCGAAGTTTTCTTTGTCGTTAAAGCGCGTCCCCAAGCTATACAACAGATATTATCAATTAATAATATTAATACAATAAATTTTGTTAGCAAATTTTTCATATATCTTGTCTCAAGAATTTATGAATTGAGTACATTCATGATAAAATACATTATAATTTGACATAATCTATAATAATTTGTACATTGTAACCAGTATCACTTGTTTACTTTCGATAAACGTCAGTTACATAAAACTTGTACATGACTTAATAACTATAATCCAATCATTAGATGAAAATAAAACTATACATAAATGTAAAAAACACCTGAAAAATGAAAAAAATGTATCAAAATGTGTTGTTTTTAAAAAATTATATTTCTGACATTGAATAACTAGATCAAATAAAACTCATTTCCAAGAACGTATTTAAACAAAAAAGTTTAAACTTCAATAAAAAATTGTACTACTATAATATACATGGGACAACCTACCAAAAAGATCAGGACACCTGAATATCTCGGAAAATATAAGCTTTACGGAAAAGTGTTTCAGACAATAGTTGTAGGATTCAAAAAGATCTATTTATTTAGTTTGGCCTTGGACGGTGTCGCCAATGTCAGGTCAAGATCACATCGATTGTTTTTTAATAGGACACCCTACTTTTGATTCCAGAATCAAATAACTGGTGTCGAGAGCTTTTCAAAAGACTGTAATAGTTATTTTTCATTAAATACTTTTCAAATTATGAGGCTTGAAAGTTACAATACTGCCGCTATTAACATTACGCAAGATGTCCGACGGCTAAAATCTCTGTTGTTCAAGATCATGTCCTGAATATCATTTATCGAAATAAAGACCATTGAAGGTTATACCTCTTATTTTCATTTTTACATAAAAATGAATTTTTAGTACAAAAATAAAAATTATTTTTGTTGTACAGTGTAATATAAGTATATAACTATATATATATATATATATATATATATATAGTCTCCAAACAGCGATTTTGCAGAGTTTGATTTGAAAATGAGTTTGCAATTTGAAAAAAGTAGTTTTTTTTTAAACTATACAGTTAAAAAACTACTTTTTTCAAATTATTGTAAAAAAAAAATCGAAAATTTTTTTTAAGAATTGCTGTTTTTGCTATATATAAATGACATAATACATAACTTTTAAATTCCTTCATAAAATTAATGTGATTCCTGAAATTATGTAATCCTATTTTTATTAAAATTTTTTAGAGCTTACAACGCAGGAATAAAAAATAAATCTTATATTTATTTGTATTGCCCTTAAATTTTTATATTTAAAACAAGTAAGTATATATTCGTTGAAAAGAAAAGAGTGAAAATGCTGAGTAAGAAGAGTAATTTGAATGATTAAAAATTAATATATGTTTATAAAGATGTGTATAAAGATGTGCATTCAATCTTGAAATTACGAATAAGGATAAGGTTTTAAAAAATTTTGTAATTCTTTATTTATATATATATATATATATATATATATATATATATTAAAAATTTTATGCGATTCGTTTTAATTTTCTCATTGATGCAATAGTATATGTTTTGTATGTTTTATATGTTTAATAGAATAGGGGAGACCAGGCTAGTAGACTCATTTTTCAGTTATAAATTTTTACAGACAAAATTAAAAGACTTATCGAAAAAATGAATTCCATATCAGTTATTACATACATTTGACTATCTAATAATATTTTAGTAATAAGGAGAAATTGATAACTATTATGAAAAAAATACATTTTTCTAATGCATTCCATCTGATTGTGAGTCTCCCAATCGAAGTAAGGTGACTAAGGTGAGATGTGGAGTAATTTGACTAAGATTAAAATGAAAATTAATGTATTTTAAGCTATATCTTTGACTATATATTAATAAAACTTTTATAAAAATATATTTTAAACTCTGACATTCACTTCGCAAGACAGAACAATGCTTCTTTTTGCTAAATTCGTTCGTTTCATACAAAAACACCTCGAATGAGCCTAGTTTTATCGAGATTAGACGTGAGGGAATTAAACTTATAACATTTACCACTGAGAAATCTTTCTAAAAAAATGAAATATTGAGTAAGTACTAAGTACTATAAGAGTCGTCACTAAATGAATCATATAGCCCCATGCTGTGGTTAGCCTAAACCCTAAACTATCCGTTTTTTAAAAACGTTAATAGTATACGATAAAAAGAAGATAGATAAATAATAAAAATCTGTTAGACTTTAAACTTTATTGAATAAGAACTACACTTACTCTCTAAATAGAAATCAAATATCTCAGGCAATCATATACGATTGTAAAACAAAATGTTTGAGAATAAAAATATTTAATTAAGTGTACGATTTTTTAAAATTGTTGCGTAACTTCTATCATAAATATATTCGCAACGATCGATGTTATAGCAGACTGAGCGGCAGTCGCTGTTGCGTGCTCAGACACGTTTAGGCGTGTTTCGCGTGTTTTGTTTTTAAAGTAGTCTCGATTATTTTCTCTCTTATCCCTATAGTTTACTGACTCCTCTACACTATGCAACTTCAATCTTTAATGCAATTTCAAAAGTTAACTTATCCAAATTACTTGTTGGCCGTGCCTGCGCTATAGGCGATTTTACGAAAAGTATCAAGAAACGAATATGGCAAGTTTTACAAACACGCATGAATTTTTTCAACGAATTTTTTTACTGTTAAGAAAATTTACGGAAAAAATTGGAAAAATTCAGTTTTTTCCGGTTCTTTAATATTATAGTAAATTGAACTGATAATATGTATAGATATTAAGGCTTGATTGTACTAATGATGTCATATATATGCACAAAACTTTGTATATTTAGTTTATCTTAATAACACAAAATTAATGTTTCTTAAGTTCGACAAGGACAACTTTCTCTGTCTCTGTTTCTCTTTCACTTTAAAACGAAACAGAAAGAATTTTAAGTCTTGCTTAACGTCAAAGTAACGTTGGTGTAATTGGGCCTAAGTATTAATTTTATGTTATTGAGATAAAATAAATATACAAGGTTTTGTGTGTGTGTGTGTGTGTGTGTGTGTGTGTGTGTGTGTGTGTGTGTGTGTGTGTGTGTGTGTGTGTATATATATATACCTTATTGCGTTCCGTTCCAGAATATCAAAGGAGATCGTATTGCATATGAGATATTTCTTCTTTCAATAAAATTAGTAAGTATTTTATTCTTAATTTTTTTTAAGATTTCCTTTATTTTTCATATATTTTTGTACATATACTTGTCTTAATGTTTTTAAAAAATTATATTTCTGACACATTGAATAACTAGATCAAATAAAATTACATAACTCATTTAAAAAAATATGTTATGTTTTTAAAAAATTGTATTTCTAACATATTGAATAACTGCATCAAATAAAACTCATTTCAAAGAATGTGTTATATTTAAAAACAATTATATTTCTGACATATTGAATAACTAGATCAGAAATAAAATTCATTTTAAAAAATGTGTTTAAATAAAAAATCTTAAAATATAAGAAGTGTAAGGCTCGAGTGATATACAATCATCAAAGTGAAAAAAAAGTCTATAAGAGCTAGACACAAGTTATTCGTGTGTAAAAGCTGTAATGTTTATTAATAAAAATTTAGACGTTTCGATCACATAAGTTTGGTCGTCTTCAGTAATTGACGCAATATAAATATGACGCTGAAACTAGCCGCCTTTTCGTGTAGCTCAGGGACGAATAATGCTCGGAGCCCCGAGGAACGAAACAGTCGAAATGCGATAAATAGAAGTATGGATAATAAAATACAAACGTAATTCCAATACGATACTGCGTAATAATGATTAAAATTGCAATAAAAAAATTCTTATAAATAATTCGAAAATTCACAAAATATATGATTCTTTTATACTATTATATATAAAATTCTGGCAAGGGGTAGATTTTTTAAACATTTAAAAAATCACTAAAACGTAGTATATTCATTGCCGAAGAAATTAGTCATTATTAAATTACCGCACATACCGATTAATTTGTTTAAATAATTGTTAAACTCGAGAGTCGGCCTATATTCGCTACTTCTTCGACTGTAACAAATTCCAGTAAGGAACGCTAAGTTTTAAAAATCACTAAAACGTATAATATGTAGTATATTCATCCCCGTTGTTAAACCCAAGAGTCGGCCGATATTCGCTACTTCTTCGGGGATGAATGTACTACATTTTAATGATTGTGAACATATCTATGATAGAAGTTACGCTACAATTTAAAAAAATTGTAATAAGTGCTATGTATATATACTATAAAATATAAAAAATTATTTGCTTAGTAAGATTTAAAAGTTCTTAGACTAGTCTAAAAGACTTAACATAGTCACTATCTTTGCACATTACCTTTATGTGACAATTACTAAAATATTTTTCTGATAATATACATACAATATGACAATATTCAGATTATGTATAAGGTGTAAATGAAACTCAACAGTGATGTAAAAATTTCATTATGTTAATATTTGCGGATATACGAAATAGGCTATATGTTCAAATTATATTATTTTACAATCTTGGAAAAATTTTATAATAGAAAAAAATTTTTAATTTCCAATTAGAAATTAAAAATATATTCTTTGCTTCCGCTAGATTATATTTATCATTTTGAATCTTTATCTTTTGATCAATTTTTTGTATTTTTCATTTAACAGATAGAAGGACTTTTCATATACAAAATAAATAACAATATATAAAAGACAAAGTAAAAATCAAACTTACTTTGCTCTTTATTTATTGTTATTTATTTTTGTATTTTGAAACCAAGAAAAATTTTTTAAATAACTTATTTTAAATAAATATCAGTAGAAAAATGTTTCATCATATCATATTAAATCATATTTATAAAATGTTTTTGTGCAGGTAAAATATTTAGATCAAGATCAAGACTATTTAGATCAAGACTAAACGATCAGATTTATATCTTTTCCGAGATATCTACAAACAGAAAAAATAAAACCTTCTGATAGATTATTATCAATTATTATCAATTTCTCAAATAAAATTATCTGCATTTTCTATAAATTCTTTCTATAAATTTACGAGAATCCATCACATAGTTGTAGTTTTCTTAAAGTTAGGTGCATTTGGAGTCTTGAAAATTTTCGGTATCTAATTTATTGTTAATATTATTTTACTTGAATAAAATTTTGTACGTATTGATGCTAATTACATTGAAAAATATACTACAGTTTTCTTTTAATATTGTTCATCGTATTATACATTCAATTATTATTAATCTAATGCAATCAGATACTGTTAATTTACTTTTTTTTAAATATTTGCAGCGCAAATTTCTTCATTACAATGAAGTACTTGATATTCGCTTTAATG
Source organism: Acromyrmex echinatior (assembly GCF_024713525.1). Classification (NCBI taxonomy): domain Eukaryota; kingdom Metazoa; phylum Arthropoda; class Insecta; order Hymenoptera; family Formicidae; genus Acromyrmex; species Acromyrmex echinatior. Next base: position 25,944,368 of record NC_141852.1, read on the forward strand.
GTTTTTACGGTCGCTATCAATAGCATAACAACTGCTCCTAATTCTATGGATTCTTGCTTTGACTTGGCACAATTCGTAAGTATAATAGAAAGTAATTGTATTATTTGATTGCTTTTATACGAAAATGCGTGTACATATATTTTTATAATTTCAGTTATTTTGAATTTTTTGTCATTTTAGCTATTTATACAACAATATAATATTGCATCAACGTATATATTTATAATACAATATGTACATTTACACGCAAGATTTTGTTACATAGCCAGAGAAATGATTATCAACATCGAATGAACGTCGATTCGACATTGAATTGATGATTTCGACGTTGATTCGACATCGAATTGACGGTCATTTTTCACTGGATAACACTTTATTATAATTGTAGTGTAGTGTGTAATGTCCGAGCAATGCTGACCTGGTTTACAGTGCTCGTCGTATGCAGCTAAATGTATTCCTATATATATATATAATTGAGTGATTATAGATGGGCCATTCCTTCCAATAAATTGAAACAAAGGAGGTTCAATTTTAATATTGACGATACTAAAAAAAAAAAAAGAAGTAAAAACGTATAATACACTTTGAACGAATATACTATATACGTTTTTGTGTTTTACAAGATAAATAATTACATATATACATATACGTTCATTAATGCGCTATATTCTTAACATAATTTATTATTTAGTAATTTGTTTCATTAGCCAAATTGTATATTTATTATGATTATACTTATACTGCATTTTTGCTAGTTGTAATGTTTTATTGATCAATAAATTAAGTAAATTTATGTACACAGTTAAATTATTATATATGTATATATATATATATATATATATAAAGATCATATAAGAATAAGAAATATTATAATAAAAAATAATTAGTTATATCATTCAAAAATATCGTAATATTGCAAATTTTCCTATATTTCATGCATGATCTTTTTTGACGTTAGTGAAAATATCATGTCTAGAATGTAACACATTTCTGTTACACCTTAATGAAGGAAGATGCACGATCAGGTCGTCGTCCCGCAAAATCATTTCCGCAAATAGTACGTTTGATCATTATTCAGTTGCGCGTCATTTTCGTAATGAACGACCAAATTTATCGATGAGCGATGGCCGTTGGCTCATCGGTGATAATAGCGTGGCACCAGCACCTCGCACCAGCGTCCACGACGCAGGGTGGAACGAATAAAAAGAAGCGAGCCCGTCAAAAGAAGAGAAGAGAACAGGAGGTGAGAACGAGGGCAACGTTGTTGGAGGGCGAGGAGTAAAGGACGAGCAGTGCTGCTAAGTCGAATGTCGAGTGATGCCAAAGTTAAATATAAATGCGGTCCGCGAGAGAGAGAGAAAGAGAGAGAGAGAGAGAGAGAGAGAGAGAGAGAGAGAGAGAGAGAGAGAGAGAGAGCGTCGCGACGCCCATCCTGGATCGATGATCCAGCGCCGGGACCAGTCTCTCTGTGGTTCGCGTCGCGAGATCCGGCATAGAAATTGTCCTCTCCTCCTTTCTTTTTTTCTCTTTTCTTTCACCGTTTTATCTCGATCTATAACCAATCGATCAAATTTCTCGCTTGATGATCAGTCCTTGATCGCAAATTTCGTAGTGAATCCCCAACGATTGCGGAGCAACAAAGTGTGTTTTTCAGAGTAGAATTTAATTTCAATTGATGAGAATCAATCGGTCATTGAGATCGTCAGTTGAAACGCATCAAGAACTTGCTGGAATTGCCGGTAATTTGTGTTACGTGTACCCAAGATATTACGTGTACCTCAATCATAATTTTTGTACTACTTTATTTATAGTGTTGAAAGTCCGATTTTTGGAGTTGCAGGAAATTACAAAATTTAAAATTAAGATTTTCGACAAATTAAGCAAGTAAAATAAAGAATTTATATTGTTAAAATTATGATTATGAGTTTTGGAATGTTCTGTGTATTTGCAATTCGCGTGGGTGGTTGCTTGCTTGAGCACGTGATGGTTTACATATGATTGCGTAATTCATAAATTTTATTAATCATCATATCGTAGTAATTTTAATCTAATTCATTACTTACGATATTTTGTTTGTGTTCTATTATGATAGACGTTAATAAAATAAGTAATGTGTCCATTTTCACGTCATATGCATTATTAAATTGATATAAAAAGTTTACATGAAAATTTGCTAAACAAAGTTGAAAGTGAAATTACATATATATTGAGAGTAATTTTCAATAGCTTCAATACATTTTTTTTATCAAGAACATTTTTCAATTTCTTTCTTAAAAAATTTCGGATTATTAGCTTCATCTAAGAACTTAAACAGATAATCTATAACGATTTATACATGCATAGTCAAGTTTAACGAATCGACTTGAGATGCTCTCGAAAAGAGCAATGAAGAAACAAGTGCAATGAATAAACCTGATATGCATCAAAGATGAGTCATTGCAAAGCTTGTTTAACAGTACGTAGAATCAAACATTTATAGTATGGTCGCTGATGTCAGAGTTGATAAGGGTGAGAACCAATAATAATTACTTGACTGACAAATCAGACAATTCCGTCAGCCACATTCATTCCGAACGCCAACTATTTCTGATCATCAATTCAGCAGAGAGATCTTATTTTTGGACGCAGCATCCGAGGTCCAGGATCCAGTATGTTGCTAATATTCGACTGTCCGTTGATCCGTCCTCGCACTAAATTTTCCAGCAATCTGACTGAGATCTCCCTGGCTTTCGTTTTGCCTTGCGTGACCGAGATTAAGATCTCGTTGTTTTAAACAGCGAGCAAAACGCTGCTATCACGATTCTAACATTAACGATTATAATTCTATCGATTAGAAAGATTTGGATCGATCACAAATTACTTTAGCTATATTCCTTTTACCATATTCTTTAAAATTAATGCTTCAATTATTTACTATTCTGTTAGTTCTTTATATTTTACATTGCTAATACATATCTTAGAATTATGACAGAGAGACATATGTTATGCACGCACATATATAGATGAGATACAAACCGAGTGTCATAGAAAAGAATGAATGTCCCAGATTCTCATAAACTTTCAAAGAACAGTATAAATTACTGTTAAATTACAAACTAGCACTACGCTTTTGTTACAAGATTTAGACAATGGAAACATGCTTCTTTGGAGTCTCAAGTTCGTCATATTTTACATTCTAGTTTAATACATGCTAATTACGTTCTTGGAATATAACCAGTTGAAAATCATTCTCGAACGACAGCAGATCGCGAAAGAGTTGTGACACCTTTCAAGATTTACTTACGAGATCGGCCATTATATCGGCGAGATATATTTTCGGGATTAACGATTGTTCGCACTCCACGTGTGTGGTCAAACCGACGCGACCGCGATCGGCGATTACAGCTGTTAATATCCGTGTCAGTTTCCGAAATATCTGACGCAGTCATTGCGAATATACCTGGCCGGCTCGTCGGGCGTGTATGAACGCCGGTGCTGATCGAAAATAGAAATAGCGCTATATTTAGCCGGCCTACACTCGGTGTCTAGCTAAAAAGCTTAAGACTTTTCGTCTACACGCGTTAGGAGCACATAGATTTCCTCTTTCGACTATTATGGCACGTAAATGATTTGGCGAAACAATGGAAGGAGGCTGAGAAATACCTCTCGTTGCCAGTGTATGTGTCGTTAGAAACATACATGCAAAGGACGATTCGAAAATCTTAACATTGTTATTCGATCTGATAATAATAAAAATAATAATTGTACAGGAAAAACCATTTTTTTAAATTCCTTTCAAAAAATATATACGTGCAAATATGAAAACGGTAATTGTGATCGAGAAGAACATGACGAATTCGATGTGTCTGGCCGAAATTGAATAGATATAGACTGCTGTTCCAGTTGCCAAGATTTTTGGTATCAACGAACTCTACGACCGAAATCTGTCGAAATGTTTCTCGGTACTTTCGAAAATATAGAGCGCCTATTAGAATATACTTATTATTATAACTGACAGATATTTTCGAAATTAACTTAATTATATTAACTTAATTAATTAACTTAATATCTAAATTACGTTAATTAGTTGAAATATATCTGATTATCTTATTTGGTTGACGCCGTGACTTCTGTTTATTATATATCACTCTCGTTATTCGTTTGCTCGCGTGCCTACATTCTCTCTGACATTTTGATAATTAACGTAGATACCTTCTTTCTATTAGTGTGCAAGAGTTCATAGGTACATACGTACTCACCTATTTCGAGAAACTTTTGGCCATGTGCCATGTCGAATAGCCGACGCTATTATGCGACCCAAAGTCCATTTAGTTTCTTAAAGTTCATTTGTGGACGTTTTGTTTTCCTAAAAATGATTACTGTCAATCAAACGTCAGACTGTGTCTCGTTCTAAAATGCAATTCTAAATGTTTGTATTCTATATTCCGCTACTTTATTAATATAGGGCGTGAAACTTTATTGACAAATATATCTAAAATCAGTCAAGTAATAATTAATTATATTTCTAATTTTTTTGATCAAATCGATCAAAATTAGGATTATCTTAGCTTATAAAATCGACGCATGATGATAACGTGGCAATATTATCATTTATTTAATGTAAATGTCATGTCTATAAAAAGGATGATTTTGCTGGAGCATCTAAAAATTTAGCTAAATACAGATCTGAAAATACTTTCATTGGACCATCAACATAATTATGTAAAATACTCAATACTGATTGCTAGAATGTTAAAACTTTTTGCAACATTGCTCATCATGCTTGACATTCTGGCGTAATTATTTTGATGGTCCAATAAAATTATTTTCAGATCTATATAGATCTAAGCTTTTAGACACTTTAGCAAAATTGTTCTTTCCACGATAGACAAAATTAGCAATAAACATACATAAGCGATTGTTGCTAATAAAAAATGTAATTAATACGAATTGCATTATAGAACTGAAAACAACTGAGAGCACGATTCTATTGTTATTTGATGTTCAGATAATTAGAGACCAAATGAATCACTATCTTACTTATAGCGATGCTAGCCTATAAACGAGGTGATACGGCGAGCAGTTGAAGTGATCCAAAATGTCGCAACAGCATCCGTCGAGGCCACCCGGAGGAGGTCATGTGCCTCCGGGTAGCTGGTCAGGACGATCTAATGCGCCGAGGGCACCGAGTCCCTTCAGGCCCGCTTCGCCATACACACCTTCGTCATCGCCATATCCGCAAGGACGAATCCGCGGGCCTCCGACTCCAGTCCATCCAGCTCATCCTATGTCACCACTTGTCTATCCCGGAATAATGATGCATCCGATGAGTCCGGTACCGATCGGAATGCCAATCTCACCCGGGATGTCGCCCGTCTTCGGCTGCCCGACTTCTGGTTACATCCAGTGCCCAAGGCCACGGTGGCCTTCGCCGATTCCTACGGGTAGTCAAGCGCCAAGGCCATTCATACCGACGCAGGTATGTGTTGTTGTAGCACGAAGGATGACAGATCGATAGTAATGTGTCGTAGACACATTGTGTATGTCCACATTGCGTGTTGCAGTACTCGAAAGGTTATTTAGACTCGAGTGTCTATAATCCAAATTATAATACAAATAATCATGTTAGCGCAAAAGATGAGATATAATAGATTAAAAATACACATTTGGAAGTCATTCTTAATAATTAAAATATTCACAAATAAGTGTTTTAAAGAATTTCCTCTTTGTTCTCCTTCTTTAAAAAAAAAAATAAAACTTTATTTAAAGTAAAATTTAATAAAAAAATAGTTAATAGCTCCTTGTCAAGGTTTTTGACACATTTCAACATGTACAGCAAAAACTCAGTATGTCAACGCAAGACTTGCTAAAATGTATTTTTTCTCAACTTGCAGAGCACTTCTTTCAGAAGCGATTCGGCATCACCGATACCATGCGCTCCACCGGAATATCTCATAGCACCCTACAGACCAGGGGGTTACGAGTACGTTGGTGTACCCTTAGATCATACGCAGACGGACGAAGAAAGTAGCGGTCCCAGCACAGCCGAGATCATCGCTAGTCAGAGTCAAGATTACGTGGATGAAAAACTCGCCGAGTACCAAGCTACCATTCAACAATTGCAAGGTGAGTTTTATGAAGCCGAAGAAATCGATTCGTTTTGCAATGAAATCGTATTGGTCACGTCACAGGACGCCCAATGTATTACCATTAAATCCTTACTCACATTCTCCTATAAAACCCTTAATTAGACTATCTCGCGATTGAAATCATAAAGCATTGATGTTGCTGACGCAAATTTCGACTATGGGGATGTAAATGTTAAGATTCTGTATCGTGTCTATGAACATGTCAGAAGAAAACCGTAAAATTCTTGTCGATTTCCATTATTAGAAATATCATTAGAAATTTATTTCTTCTAATTTTCTTGCGTTTTATTAATCAAGCTAACATTGATTGCGGAAATTTTGCGGAAATTAATGTATTAAATTTCACGCGAATGAAACATGTGCTTCCTTAGTATTTTGAAAATAATAAAGTCAATATCTTTCATCATAAATAAGATTAAAATTATGATGAGAGATATTGACTTTATTATTTTATAACTGTAAGTCATACTAGTCATTTTAGAAACAAAAATATATATCTACAGGGTTTCTCGCAATTATTGACAAAGCGCTCTTGTGTAGATAAAAGTGATAGAATGGACTAAAATAAATCAAAAAGTTCTCTTTTTGTAATTTTCGCAATAATTAACACGATATTAATTACTAAAAATCGCTGAATATCTGAAATAATTTTTTATTCAAGTACTATCAACTTTACTGAAAAAACAACAGGAAATAAAAATTGTTTACAATATTAAGAAATTAAAAATTGTTTATTTTCTTCTCACTGAGCTTTAAGAAATTTTTTAGAATTTTTTATCAATTTTTTAATACTACATTTTCTTATATTGGCAATCGATGAGAAAATGCGGTACTGAAAAATTCTGAAAAAATTCTCAGAACTCTATGAGAAAAAAATAAACAATTTTTGTCACTTGTTATTTTTCTGTAAAATTTGTAATACTTGAGTAAAAAATTATTGAAAATCAATATTCGGCAATTTTTAGTAATTAATATCTTCTTAACTATCAAACAAAAATTGCAAAATAGACTTTCCGACTCAATTTAGTCTGCTCTATCCACACAAAAACGCTATGTCAACAATTGCGGGACACCCGGTATATGTACTTGTACAGAAGATCTGGAAATCAGATTTCCTTGTTTGCAGATCTGAATTGATCGCAAAAAATGTAGAAGGAAGACACATCGTTACTTGTGATATGTGCATTTGCAGGATCGTAATTCGTCTATGCTTCTTGCGCAACGGACCGCGATGTCGCGTCGTGCGTCTCGCATACTCGTCGAATCGAACTGTGTGGTGCAGGAAAATAGGATAGAATCCGCGAAGACGTGAACGAGTTATAAATAGACATGACGAACACCTGCCGCGCCATTCGCAATCGTTACGTTCGCTTTTCCTGTCAGCGACACTTCGCTGTCGGCCCTGGTTGGACGAATCACCTCGTTAGATTGATAACACAATGTTCAAAGTTCTCGATTCATACATACAAAATGTCCCAGAAACGCTTCGACCTGGTCGGTTTAAATATATCATTAAATTTCTTCTAGAAAACATTTGATAAAAAAAGTTCTATTTTAAAGAAATTTAATTATTCTTTATGTAAGGTTGATGATATTTTATATATTTAAAGTGCTATTTAAATTCTTTACTATCAAGTTTCAAAATGTTTTGACGAAATGATGTCAATTGGAATTTGGGTATTAATAGATCGTAACACGCTCATTAAAATTTGTAGCGCGTGCTTCATGCGTGCTTAATAAATCTCGTGGCTTATGTGAACGAATTCATGACTCAGGGAGATAAATGTGTATGAAATTGACATCTCGCTGGCCAATTAAATTCAGCGCCAGGTTACTTGATGTACAAGTTGATGATCGCACACTGGATATCGCGTGCCCGATTAAGATGCGAGATGCTCTGTAATTGTGCGGACCGCTTTGCCGAAGATTGCAACATGTCAGAACGACGCTTGCGAATGAAGCTGATGAGTTATTCGTGACATTAATGATGTTAAGGAAATCGTACTACTATTACATCGATTATTAGCAAAAAGGATTGCTTGCTAGATGTAGCATGACTATGGACAATTACATGATAATTTTCCGCAAAATAATCAGACAATCATATAATTATCGCTCATACGCACTTAGTTGCTTTAATGTGACGTAACTGCGCGCGTGATGCAATTTGATTATTTCTATATTTACATTATACGTATTAATAAGGTACATTTACAATGGATTATACTACACGCGGAAAAAACTTTCGCTAAAGTATTTAAAAATTTAATTAGACCACAGGTCTGAAAGTAATTTTATTAGATTATCAAAATAATTACGTAGAAATAGTATAAAGAGCAATGCTGCAAAAAGCATTTTGTTAATCGATTTGAGCGACCTAGATAGTTATTTCGATGATCCAAATGATTTTTAATTTGTATTTAGTTAAATTTTTTAAATACTTTGTTGTAAAATCATCCTATTCCTGTATGATTTAAATTTTTGAATTCCTTCTGAGATTTATAGATTGTTGGTGCAACTTCCAATATATGTTTTTATCTCTTAAAACCTTTAATCTTCTTTTTCTTCCGCAACGTCAAACGGACTTACACTATTCTAATTTCGTCACCTGATACTGATATTTATCTCACTATATTTTAACACTCAGACGTAGTAAGGATTAACATACAAGATTCTATAGGAAAAATAACTAAAGCCCTTAATGAACTTCTGTCACTTTCCTCTAGTAGTAATTCTTTCAATTTCTTGTTCTCTGCAATCTTAAATTTGTAAGAGATAATCTTATAAAATATATATATTATATTTTCAAAAAAAAAACTTCTACACATTTATTATCATAGGGCTCCTTATTCTCTATGTATCATATCAAATCCACATACCACAATAATGCTTTATAACCGCATAATCATTGATTAATTTGAGTCGAAGTTTCCCCTCGTGAGAGAGGCAGCACCTGAAGCGACCGCATTGACGGTCGACGAGCTAGTCGACCTGCCGGCTGGCATTGTAAATAGTTGAGCGGGCTAAAAGAGTTAAGAAAGAGGCAGGATAGAAGGATTAATAACGGGGGAAAGGACCCTGGGACCGCGAGTTTTTCTTCGGAGAGGGTCCGCGGTCGAGTTTGTCTTTGGTACCGGCATTGCTTATTGTCCCGTCGCGTCATCATTGTCGAGCAAGTGGGAATGGCGGCGGTACGAGGTGGAGGAGACCAAAGGAGGAGGTCTCGACAGGCCGGTAGTATCGAACCGGCGCCCGTCGCGCACGGCCATACCGTATACATTCCGTATTCGTACATTCCATGCGCGCGCCTCCAACGCAAACTATACGTAGGTGCGCACTCCGCTATTATGGGTACTGACAGAAAATCAGCCCAAGATATACTCGTAAGCAGGGTTAAAGTTTACCGATTCGATTGATAGGACGACTAGACGCGTCTGTAAATACTCGTACGCTCTTGACAGTCATTAAAACGAAGCAGGTGACGCGAATGCGGCATATGTAACCTAGTGTAAGGGGTGTGGTGTCGGGAGAACAGGTGTTGAAGAGTCTTCTCGGGCATAAAATTAGGACGAGGGAAGGGAAGAAAGAAGAACCGGATCTGTGGACTCAATGAACGTGACATGTCGGTTAATGATTCTTGAGAAAAAACAATGAGATAAAAAAACACGAATATGTCGCGGACAACACCACCCAAAGGTAGTCCAACACCGCCGAGGGTAGACAGCCCCGGCGGTGGCGGCGCCGATGGTAGCGGTAGTCCGAGAACGCCACGTGGTACCCGGCTGAGGGACCGGGTGAGTTTTTTCGAACAGGTCTGGTCGACTGGACGTAGTCCCAGCACCGAGGATCTCCTGGAAGACTCGGACACGCGCAGACCTATCCGGTCTCCGACACACCGGCGACCGTCTTCCAGAACAAGTGATTCTTCGTTCGAGGAAAGTTTCGAGCGATTGGTGGAGGAAGGCGAGCTGAACGGCGCTAAGGTCGTGAAGTTTGAAAAAATTACCGTGAGGAAGAGCGTACGTGCGATCAGTTCGGGTAGCACTAATGGCGACCCTGCGGTTGTTCAGCAGCGTGTCTTGACAGAATCAAGCAGAACTCCTAGCGAGGAGCACATCCTCGAAGACTCGGCCTATCAGAGTCATAGTCATGGCGTGCAGAGTCACGGCAGCAAGTCCAGCTCGGTCACCTCTTTCACGAGGTTCCCCTCAGAAGAGAGTCTATTGCAGAGAAGAAGCAGCAGTCCTCGAGTCCAGCAATTGGGCGCGGACGAACGGCCGCCAGCGGAGTGGTACGCCGAATATCGCAATCAGAGCTTCCAGAATGTCGCCGCGAGAATCGAGTACGTGCGCAGCAGAAGCGAATATGACGCACACATCGCCGAGATCAAAGGTACAGGTGTCACTTGACCTGCAGAAAACAAGTATCTCGGCCTGCTGTCGATTCTCTTGTTATCTTTCTCATCATCTCGATACTTCCGACGTTCGTACTGTTTGGCGAGACTCGCTTGCAACATTCTCATCAATTAGCGGAAATTCTCGTACACTCGAGTATATGATATTCACAATAAAAAGAATATTCTTCAGACAGTTGTTGATAGATTCAATAATTGCAATTATCGATATATGATTAGCGATATTCGAAGGGAGATCTCGGTGTAGAATTATTTAGCGCGTTACGGATTTATTTAATCTCAATCAGCGATTTCATCACGCATTGCGATACATTAATTTTAACTGACAACAAAGTGTATTTTGCAAGTCTCGCAACTCTTAAAACATCTGTAGAATCAAACTCATTTAATTTTTTTAAATTGTCTGGTCTTTAAAATTTTTTAATTTACAAACGCTGTGCAGTTATTGAAGTTTAATCGTATGATAATCTTTGTGTCGCTGATACAAAAATAATCGTAGAACAAAGATATCTTTTTCTGCAAAATAAAATGCAAACTGTTTAGAGAAATAATCTCTTTTACATCTATCGAATAGATGGATTAAAAAATCCCCATAATAGATTAATTTATGGGACCATTGCGTAACTTTGCCATTCATATGCTTTAACGACAGCTGCATATAAAACGTAATGCGCCTCGTAATTTGTGTTCGTAACGTGGTATAATACTGAATGATGACGATAGGAACCTCAGTTCAAGGTTGTTTTTCTATCTCAGTCCACATCTTTTATCCATTCTCTTATTCTCCTAGAGTTCCTTTATGAGAGATACGAAGAGAAATTCTGCGACCATAATGTCATGTAATAAAATCGAATATATTCTTGATGTATCGATACAAAGATATAAGTGAATCTCAAGATCAAGTAATTACAGTTAAAGATGAGAATGCGATTCAAAGTATTTTTGCACGTTTGCCTTTTAAATTTTAAAATTTAATTTTAAAATTCTGTCGTCACGATTCCATCGGATGATGAATTAATCGAATGTGCCAAATTTTGAGGAGCAGGCTTCTTAGTGGCAGAATATATCACATCTACGCGCGTGTTCGAAATATACATATTCACGCGTGTATGCAGCGAAAGGTTGATTGTCCGTTGCGTTAATGACAGTAAAACGAGAACTTCTGCGGTCGGGTTCGTTCCATAGTACTCTCGCATGCTGCGATTTCTATAGTTTGCCTGACAGGCCACGTGCGCGTTCTACAACATGCGAGCTTACCTCATCGCTTATACGAACACCAATTGTCAAGCAATTAAGAAACAATTTCGCGTGCAAATATAGAGCCCCGGGACGTAATGAAGAGCGATATAATCGTATTAACAAGTCTCGATTTTAAATAATAAAAGTTCTAATTGTAGCAGAGTTCTTTGAGTTTTATCTTGAAATTCTTGTGATTCTATTTTGATCTGAAAGTTTCAATGTATCAAATTTTTTACAAAATGTTCATTAAAGAAGAAACCTACTTCACATTTGTTTCTCCAAAGTTCAAATTCGCTTCTACACAAAAATCTATTTCTATTTTTGAAGAATTTAATTACACTGAAAAAAAAAGTTGTTAACTTGACTAAATTAGTTTAGTTCATCTTTATTTCCTTCGTTGGAGAATGTATGTATTTAAATCAAGTATTATATATTTTTCATTTAAAACATACATTCTCCAACGAAAGAAATAAAGATTAACTAAACTAATTTAGTCAAGTCGATAACTTTTTTCTCAGTATAAGAAAACTAACAATACCACTGAGATACGCAATACTTATCACGCAATACTTTATCTTTACATAACATATGCAGATAAGCTACGTCACTTTTGTTTTCATCATGATTGTATTTATCAGGTTATTTATTAATATCATCTATATGATATTATATATCGATCAATGAATATTTGACACGCTAAGCTTCAAATTAAATGCCAAACGGCACCTTTCCATAAAGACTCATAGATATATTTGTACGTCTGATAAATCGCCCGAGTTATCGTATGAATGTCAAGGCCACACTTGGTTATCTCTCATCTCAGGGCTGGCTTTTCGATTGGTGCACTGAGTCGTTAAAACAGTTTTACTGGTCAAACGCGAAGTAGGTCAACGGTTGACGATCAGACTTACTTAGATCGGATTGTTGTCAGAAAAGAGGCTTCTTTACCATAACAATATAATAAGTTTTACATACCTGGATTCCAGCGCAATGATCAGAATAACCTTACATAATTGTCTAAATTGTTTAAAGGATTGTTTGCCGAAGAATTTTTTCGGAACTTTGAATATATGGAATATATATGTCTAAATTACTAATGCGATATCTCATTGTCAGCGATGACCATAGAAAGAAATAAATGTTTCGCAGAATTTACGTGCGACACAATAGATTTATACTAAAACTTTAATAATTTCACTTTTATCTCCTAGCGATGGATTCATCGGTTAGTTTTTAAGCGATGTTTATACAGTGATCATTAATTTAGTAGAACAAAACTTTAATAAAACGTTTGACTATGTAATAATTTTGCAAATCCGGCTAAAAGATAGTTATTATTGCAATTCTTGAATATATCAAGAAAAAGTAAAATAACTAATATAATTGATTAATATAATAATAGTTAATATAATTAATAGTTACTAGTTTTGTAACATAATGTTGGAAAATGTTTGAAAGATATAGATTAGAATTATATTACGGATATTGGTTTTATAGTTTTCATAATAATATTTGCATTATATATATATTTTTTTATAAGAAAAAGTAATGTGATTATAATGCTATAATTGATGACAATGAAAATTGTAAAATTGACACAAAAATATTATTAGCAACCAAGACTTACTTTGATTGAATTTAGTCTTCTTTGCTTATTTGTGTTGAAAATTTTTGTCAATTTTCATTTAAATGTTCATAATTAATATACCGTATATTTTACAATAATTATTCATTAAAATGTACTTTCTAACGATAATTATCGAACAATATTTTCTCGAAATGAAATATAGTTGATTATATCGACCTTCGCAAATGACATGATTTATATGTGATGACAATTCGTAACGATAAATTTTCATTTTTATTACATAAAAATTTTTTGCTCATTTTCTACCAATAGTTATAACTGATTTACTGAACATGAAAGCGATTTTTTAATTTCCGTTTTACGTTTGTATAGTCGATAAAATATCTCTTCAAGTTGATTTTACTACAGAATAGTTTTTTTTTTGTTGTTGAATCATGAACACATATAGAGAGACATCATTCTAATCTATGAAAATTTCCGCTGGTATCTATAGTATGGTATCTATAGTATGTTGAACAATATAAGTATAGCAAATGTTATAACGTAATATATACACGTATTTTGTCATATTATTGTGATTAGAATATCGTGATTACCGTAATTATTCTTAAACTTATCCATTTAACTCGAAATAGATTCAAATTTATGTCAAAGTTCTTTCTTTGTTTCCTCTTTTTAAACACTCATATGCATCAATTGTTGCTTATTTAAATTTAACGAGCCACCACAATTACACAATAAATCGTCGAAGTATTCTAATGAATTCGATTATACATATACACATATACATATATATATATATATATATATATATATATATACAGGGTTGGCCATATTCGACGGAAAGATGTTTTTTTTTTCAATCATGGGAAAAAACACATTTTTTGCTGTTCATTTTAAAAATCATTTAATAGGGTTCAAGGAGATTTCCGTCGAATATGGCCAACCCTGTATGTGTATATATATATATATATATATATATATATATATTATGTATGAATTCGGAATTCAATTATACGATAAATTACAATAAAAATAACATATACTACAAGTATAAAGTTAGGTAAGTAAGTAGGTAAGTAAGATTCGTTTGATCACCTCTCGCTCTTTCATAATTTATCCCGTTTCATTCGAGGAGACATCGTCTGATGTCTGACCTCATCCTCGAGAATTTGTCCCACTTTACTGATTCCCTTTCCTTCTCTCCCCTGAAAACCGGACATCTCAGATACTGTCTTACATAGCTGTCATAATATTGATCAGCGACTACAAATACGATCGTAAAATTATTCCATAGATACATATGTCTACTTACGTAACGAAAAAAATGAGAAATTCTTCGTTTTTAATTTCTTTTTTAATTTTTTTAAAAAGTAAATAAAAAATCTATCAATGAAATACATTACGAGATGCTCAAAGAAGATTACGTTACAACGAAATTCAAAATTGTTTTAATCGGAAACTAGCAAAAGTGTTAAGTGCTACAATATGATAGGCGTTTATTTCTTTTGTTTTGTTCTAACTCTGTAATTTATTCTAACTCTGTAACCATTTGAGAACTCTATGAATTCTGCAATATAGTAAGTTTGAGATGAATCTATTCATTCAGTTAATGTGTTAGTGACTATCCATGATACGATTCGCGAAATGACACGCGACTGTCTCTGATTGCTTTAAACGACCAACATTTATTTACGTTTTCTTTCTCGTGCGACCGGTTGAACCATCACGACAAGCAATGGTTAGCGTGGCAAACGTTGAAAGCGATCTGACCTCCGTGAGTTGATCGTTCTGGTTCAAAGTTTCCCTATCGATCTGTGCTATGTCGTTAATGTTTCTTCTATCGGCTGCGTAAAAATAAATCGATCGTAGCCGAGAACCGGCTGTATATAGCACAAACTTGCAAACAATAATTGAAGAAGTGAAAGTCAATTTTAGCAATGTCTGTAATATATTACTTAAATAAGGTGACTTATGACATATTATGTAAGAGTTTTATAATTATTTTTTAAATTATGTAAAATTATATACCTACAATTACTAAATTATATAGAATATTTTAATATGAATTTTATTTTTCGTAATAGATTTTGTAATAAATTTAAAATGTTTTTTAAATTAAAATTATAAATCCGGATTTTTTAATGCATCAATTTCTAAATCAATTAACATAATGAATTTATCGAATTATCCGATTATTCAAATTCGGTTATTCAAATTTGTGAATGTATTATTTTAGATTCAATTTACTATATAAATAATAAAAATGAAAAAAATAACAGTAAATCATAATATTGAATATTAAAATAAAGTTTCCTTAAAATTAATTTAAAAAGTGCTATTTGCAATCTATTTCATTTCTCGATTTATAAGTAAAAAGGCTTCAAAGTTTATTCAAGTTTGCTAGGAAATTTATCGTAAAATTGAGACACATTTTTAAGACAGTCCGCGTTCGTTCTGGTTCTTAACCCGTAAACTTTCGTCTAGCAAATACACAATGGGTGAGATTTCCTGTTGTTACGTGATTTTTATGACCACACAGTTACCTTCCGTGACACCGTATAATGAGACTCATTGGTCTCGCTTTAGCTTTTATCTATTTCTTTTTTCGGAGTTTCTCACAACACAAACACATGAACAAACGCACGAGTGCTCTACCATCCGGAAACGTCCGGAAACGTCACGAAAACAGAAGAAATCACGACATTTGATATACGGTCGGTTGAAATTAAACTTATATAATCGATATCTTGCATTTCTCTGCTTACAATAAAGATGCACTTTTTCTCTACATATGACATATAAAATAATATTCCAAGAATTGATAGAGAGAATAACACAAACTAAGCATTTAAAGAGATAAATTACAATAACATCTGTATTTTTATTTTTGTTATTTTTTAAAATGATTAAACAAATATATTATAAAACTGATTGTGAGCCAACTGCATGATTAAAATTATGTTGGCACAGTTTCATAATGGTATTTGTGTATATGATTATTATATTCTCAAAAACCAAACGTGATTTTTCTCAAACATATTTTATGATTCATATATAACAGCCAAGTTTATAAAAAACACAAAAAATGTTGATATACGAAATAACATTGAACAAGAATAAAAAAACACACAGGCAGAAAAAAACGGATAAAGATAGAAGAAAGGAAAAATTATGATATCGATTCCTGATGAATGTCATCTGATATCGATATCCCGTAATCAATATCTTTCGATTCCAGTAATTGAATCTGTTATTTCTTGAACAATTTTTAGTATCGATACAAGTAAAGATACATCGTATCGGTTGGTTGAGACGATTACGCAGGTAGCGGATTCTCATTCTCATAACACTGGTGACATAATCGCGGATCATGTCTCAGAATCCTAAACATTATTCTAGAAGATGAAAGTGGCTTGAATGTGCTTTACAGCATAATATTTTCACTCGTTTAAAACGGTATTTATTTTGGATGTTGTGGCGGACATAAACGTCCGATAAACATCATACAAAATTCACTTTACGCGGTGCAATTTCAGATATTTTCGAAAGCGAGAATATGTTTAGTGGACTTTTTCACGCGCATCACGCCTCGAACGGCTGAATTTAAAATTAGAAATGATACAAACGCGAGCTTCTTACAAACGGTTGAAATTTCACACTATATCAAATGATGTCGTATTGTAAAACAACTCGAATGAATCATACGAATGAAGATCAGTTCTTAACTTACTCTAATCATCCTGTTGTAATTATATTTGTGAGCCAGTATTATGTATGATTATAATATTATATTATAAAATTATATATACTTTAGTTATATCATTTTTCACCTTCATTTCAAAAATCTCAAATATTAGAATTATTGAACAAATAATTGTTATTTGAGGTAGTAATTTTTGAACTATTTTTGAAATATCGGCTATTACATATAAAATTATTTAAAACAGAAAAAAATAACAGTTGACATTTATCTATTTCTCTAAATTTCTTGAACACAATTCTTCAATAATACACATACACACACACACATACACACACACATATGTATATATGGATATATAAAATATTAACATGTTAATTTTGCTCGTTTATTAATCGTATTTAATTTGTTTTGCTGTGTCAAACAATCGATTCTATACATATAATTTGTTATAAAATATTATTTGAGTTTTTAGAAAATGTTAATTTGCTATAAAAAATTAGACATTAAAAACTGCTTGAAGGAAGGCCATTTATCATTACAATTATCTTATTCGTAATAAAAGTTTTTATAGTATATTATCTTTTAAAAAAATTAATTGGTCGCTAATAAAATCTGTGCTTTACACGATCTCATTTTTGACATTCAATGTAGCGCAGGCATGAAAGTGAACCCTCGAAAATTGTGTGTAATCAAATGCATCGCACTACATCTCACGTGTGTTTTGCCGAACGATTTACCGTAACCATGACACTCACGATGAATGATAATGAGAACGCGTGGGAATATCCTGCCTTTTCAATGTTACTGGACTGCACCATAACGCAATGTGGACTGTAACTTTCGCCTACGTCTCATGGTTATGATTAAACATCTATCGCGGATAAAGTAACGATAAAAACCGATGATAATAGTTTCTTACAGTTCCCCATATCGCGAAAGTTCAATAGGTCAATATTCCTCATCTAAGCCGCTAAAATATGTTAATAAATTCTATAAATTTTCCTTATTCCACAAGAACGTTCTAATAATTCTTGTATATTCGAGATTGTATCGCCTTTAGCGTATTCTTATCTTTACGTACGTGCTATATTCTCATTAATCTTATCGAAAAGAGAATTCACAACGTAATATAAAGAGCAAAAACTCGTGTAATATCTTCTCGAGAGCAGAATTCAACTTCAAATTTATTAAACTTGCACGCCTATATTTTCCAAGACAATTTTTATACCTACAGAAAAATTAACGCGCGAACTTATGTCAAGAAGTCCGATTTATGCAGCGTTTTCCGAATGTGAGATCAAACGAAAGAAGAAACTTCTGACGATTCTTTGATTCATAAATCAGAGGCACAACGTAGAATAAAGCAACGTGTTTTCGTTAATTACCGACAGTAATTTTTTTGTAGCAGACTGCACGTAACGTGTACACAAAACGACATAGCATTACGACACAAAGATATAATGTGCCGCGATGAGGCCATGTGAAAGATTCGATGAAAAGAAACATTGTTTCAAGGCAATGGTGTTGGTGTCTGCTGGTGACATCAAAGCCGTTTTATTTCGGGAACCGCAAATTTTTGCTTCCAGAAACCAATGTCATTTCGTGAGCGGATGTGTGTGTCGGCGAATAAAAAAATCTTAATAATATGTAATATCAAATATTATGGTCCGGGATATCTTTATTGAAAGATAAACATTAATGCCGGCCCGGCCGGCATTTTTTCATATGCGGAAATAAATAAATCATTAAAATAGAGAGATGCCAGAGAAATATGAGATATTTTTATCAAATTTTTTCAATTGCTCCAAAGAAAATAATAAAGAATATAATATAGCAGAAAAATACGTGAAAAGAATTCTTGCATTTTGTGAAGAGTTTATAAAGTCTCTATACAATGGACTTGTTTGTCGACTTGTATGATTAGTTTTCCTTCCTGCCGAATCGCGTTAAGGACGTGCATATCGCACAAATAATTTACGTGACAGTTTAATGTTCGCTTCGCGATCATGCGCCTGTGAATTTATACTAGTTGCATATTCATTATCGCGCGTGTGCCTTGTAGGGTGACGTATACGGCACCATAGCTGGTAAGATATAGTAAAGTGACGGCAGGTTTAAAAATAAAACGGCGCTAATGCGTTTCGCATAATCCTTATAATTGAACTCGACGATTCGCAAGTGCCCACAAGCAAACGTGAACGCTGTTCGATATGTTCTTCTTCAGCTCAGCATTCATCAAATATATATATAGATATCTGAATGAATAATTTATATCCGTTCTCTCAGAAACATATATCGTAATATTCCAGGTCTTTAATTTCACGAAAATGTATTCTCCTCAAATTAATCTACAGCGCAAAATTAATATTTAATTCTCGTTTCTTCTTTCAGACGAACAAGAACGTGTGCAAAAGAAAACCTTCATAAATTGGATCAATTCTCATCTGTCGAAGGTAAGTGTGTCAAGAAAAAATACTTTTGTCACCTTCAGAAAACGCAATGAAACTGATTTCATACATGGCAAATAGCATTTTGATATCGTGGCCCAAGTCGTGCTTCGCTTCACCGCCAGGTACTTGATATAATAATGATAATACAACGGCAGTTTGTGATGGGTTGACTCTCGTTTTTTTTCTCATTCGAAGTTACGTAATGCTCTCGATCCTTACGTGACGCATAATAAAACGTAACGCGGACTGCCTCTCGTATCGTGCTATCGAAACTTGAACGGCTGATCTAGCCCGTACCTGGCTCTTGAGTTTCGATGCTCCCCTACTTCCGCATCCTTCAGAACTTGCCTTACTGCAGAAACCCAACTCGTAACATGTATGCATCAAAGGCAACGAAGTTATTGAAGGCGAACACCTTGTTCGTCCTCGTACCAAATAGCTATTTCAGTAAAAAAAATTGTGTATCATCAAATAAAGAACAAGTAACATTGATCTACGCAGCACATCAATTCAAAAATTAAAGTGAAAACAGTAAAAGTTTATTATAGCACATTATTATTTTTTATAGCACAAACTGCAGTATACAAACTGCAGTCGGTGCTGAATTTATTTGAAAATTATATCATCTACGGACATTAAATATTCAAAATTAAATAATTAAAGTATTAAATAGTATTAAATATTATATATAAATTAAAAAATATTAAATTATAAGTATTTAATAAACTACGTATGTAACATTAAATTTTGTATACGCGGCAAATTTTATTAGACATAGCAATTTCATTAGATATATGTAATTTAATAATTAATATTTTTAAATTTACACAATGTTTTTCTTACTCATATGTTTGAAGAATATATAATCCATGGATTATACAGTTGGTAAATATTTGTTTTCTATAGAGAATTCCTCCGCTTCGTATCGATGATTTAATCGAGGATCTTAAAGACGGCACGCGTCTTCTCGCCTTACTCGAAGTTCTTTCAGGAGAGAAACTGGTAATGAAATATTTACGTTGACATTTCTAAACAAAAAAAAACATTAAAACCAGTTGTCTAAAACATGCGTGATCTTTCAGCCTGTAGAGAGAGGCCGTAATTTAAAGAGACCACATTTCTTGAGTAATGCCAATACTGCGTTGCAATTTTTACAAGGCAAGAAAGTGAGTATTTCTATTAATTTAATCGACAAGTTGAAGAAATCGATAGCCAATTTTTATATTTAATATTTTCACAGATCAAATTAGTGAATATAAATTCGTCTGATTTGGTCGACGGACGACCGCCGGTCGTATTGGGCCTAATATGGACTATCATTTTGTATTTCCAGGTATTATATCATTTGAATATTTTAGTTATATACTTAATGACAATTTTTATGCAAAAAAGCACCAGTATACTTAGTATGCGGTAGCTGCTTAAATATAGCGCTCGTATCACGTATCAAAGTACTTCAACAAATAGCAGCGGCACCACATTCTTATACGTCGCAACGAAGATTAATTTATATTTTTTCATTTTCTTGTTCAAGCTGTAATAATAGTAACTCATCTTACCAATTATAGTTGCAATTAAACAAAATTTAATTCTCTCTCTAAGATATATTAAAAATTACATAATTTTGTTTTAACAAAGTAAGTTTTAAATTATGTGAATTATGGTAAGAATTGAATAATTTTTCTACAAATTAAAGAGTCATGATTAAATGTCATCGAATAAATTAATCCTTGTTGTGAATAAAGTAAATTATGTCACTCTGCTAACCGTATGTATTCCAATAAACAAGCTACGATCGAAGGATCGCAAACGGGTGAGTAGTAAAAAAAGCAAGATTGTGAATGCGATGAATGATCTTGATCATTCTAAAAGAGTAAGACGGATTGCACCGGCATGATGTTGCGCAATCTATTAGTACGCACGCTAGATTATCTTTAGACTCGAGAAGGAGAGGAAACATCATACCAGTCCTCGGAATTTTTTTTTAGATCGAGGAGAATACTAGAGCCCTCGAATATCTTGGACAAACATGGGGCAGTCAGAGCAGCCTCGAAAGCCTTGGCACTCAAGGCTCGGCGGCAAGCGAAAGAAAACGCATCAGCAGCGAAAAGTGGAAGCAAAGTGCACGGAAAACCTTGCTTCAATGGGTCACCAACGCTTTGCCGAAGTCAGTACTCTGTTAAATTACTATTTGTGTAATAGATACAACTACATGAATTTTTGTTGTAATATTATGTCGGGGTCGATTCCTTAGGGATGTTGGTATTCAAGTTCGAGACTTTGGAGAAAGTTGGAGAGACGGAAATGCTTTCTTAGCCATTATCGATGCCATAAAGGCTAATTTAGTAAACATAGCAGCTATGAGAGAAGCGTCGAACAAAGCTCGGCTAGAAACAGCCTTCCAGGTTGCCGAGATCGAACTAGGTATTGCTCGATTGTTGGATCCTGAGGACGTGGACGTACCGCAACCCGACGAAAAATCAATTATGACATACGTTGCCCAATTTTTGCACAAATATCCAGAACCAGGAAACACAGCTCCTGATTCTTTCGCAGCTATACAAGAAGAATATGACAATCTTCTTAAATGGCTAAATGAGAGAGTCAGGCATCTCGAACAACTTGATAGAACAAATGCCTATCCACAAAGTTACCCGGTACTTTCATAATATCTCAACAGACATCTTTACATCATAAATCTTAATTTTAATATTTTAGTGAAATCATTTATGTAATTCCACTTTAATCATTAAAATTAATGTTTGGAAAACCGTAATATTTTGAGATTTAAAAAAAGATAAGAAAATAAAAATAAAAATATATTATTCTTTATATTCTTTTTAGGAATATACGCTGTTTAGAGCAGAGACTGATGAGAAATCAATTATATATAAAAAGATGCAAAGTTTGGTCGATACACCTAGTATGATAAGTATCACACGAGATTCTTGGAGACATATACAAATGTTGTGGCAACAAATGGAACTTTTTGTAGGTTCTGAAATCTACTTCAACTTTTTGTAGTTTCTCTAATTGAACGAATAGAACCTAATGTTGCAGGAATTTTTTTTTTAAATATTATTTTTCTCTAGATGCTGCATTGGCTTTGGCTACTTGATTCAGTGTTACCGGGAGAATTAGGAGAAGTCGGTAGATGGTTAGCGAGAGCTGAAGCTCTCTTATACTCAGACAATAATATACCACAAGAAATGTCAGAAAGTACGGCGAATATAATCTCGAATAAGTTGGAAGATCATAAAAAATTTTTCCTCGATTTACCGACAATGACGGAGAAATTTCAACACGCTAAGAACTCGCCGTTGGCGCGACAAGTCCGGCCTGAACAATTAGATAACATGTCCGCGCGCTTTGATAGTTTGCCTGATCGTGCCGCTAAAAGAAGGGTGAAATTAAAGTTCTTAGAACACAAATGTTGTTTGATTGCTTTCCTATATCTCGTCGAGACCAAATTGAAAGGCTGGAACATTAAATATGGCACGGAGGAGAAAGTGCATCAGATGTTGGAGCAATATCGTAACTTTGTTTCCCGAAATAGAATATTCCAGGAATTTCAAAAGGCTTACTTGGATATGCAGCAAGTCGCAGAAGAATATAAGCGTGACGTCAATATTGGTAAATGAAAATATTTTAAATATTTTAAATAATTAAATAATTAAAGTAATTTTGAACAACCTATAATTAAAATAATTTTCAATTATAGGTTGATATTCATTTAAATGTGATCAATAATAAATTTACTAATAAACTTAAACACAAAGGATTAAAATTAAATATGATTGCATCAAATAAAATAATTAAATAATAACTAGTTAATTCAAATATAATTAATAAATTAATTTTATTCTATATTAAAATTCCTTATGTAAATAATAGTTTTAGTCTCATCGAAACAGTATCATAAATTCGTGCTTTTTAGATCGAGAAGAGAGCCTCAACGTTGATCGTTTTATGCGCGAGACGGCCGAAAAATGGAAAAACGTGTCGATGGATTTGCGCTGCGTCCAGAGCATGCTCGAAGAAGTTGTCGCATATTGGCGTCGTTGGACCATTGTCTCAGATGAATTCGAAGCATGGCTACTTCGTGCTGAACCTGTCCTGAATCTCCCAGAGGAGGAAAGAATGGAATTCTTTCAAGATATTAGCGTATGGAAAGATAAGCATCAACAATTGTCGGACACTGTGAGCTTTCTAATTGCCACATCCGATGAATCGGTAGCATTTCGATTGAAGGAGCGTTACGCGAATCTGACAGCGAGATGGGAACAGCTCTTCCAAGAGGCCAAACAGTACATGCATGCGGGTGATCTCATTCGAACGAGAAAGGATTACAAGGCGGGAGTGGAGACTTTGCAGAATTGGTTAAGAGATGCCGAGGCTGCTTTATCGACTACCGGATTAAGCTCCACCGAACGGATCAAAGCTTACGGAGAGAAACTGCAGACTCTTCACAATGAAGTCGAGGACATTGAAAATCTCTTTAAAAATATCAGTAAAAAATTCCAAACTCTTATCCAGGATTTGTCCCGCGACGAAGTCGATAAGATGATGAACACTCTAAAGAAAGAGAAAGAAACTCTTGTTAAGGTACGCGCTTTGATACCGATGCAATTGCACTTGTATCATCAATTATTGGTACAACAAGAATCTCTAGAAGCAGGGCAGAAAGAGATATCTGCGTGGTTAGATGAAGCCGAAAGTTTTTTGGCCAACATCAATCTCGCGGGTGGTAGAGATGCTGCCTTGGCTCAACTAGATCGTCATAAAGCCTTCTTCTCGAGAACACTTTACTATAAATCTATGCTGGAATCTAAGAACAAAGTATTCGCTAACATCGTCAAGGCTGTGGATAGTCATGCCGACGTAGAGACTGCCGAAGGTGGAGCTACCTTAAGAGAACTCAATGATCGATTTATTAAAGTCTCTCAAGCGGCACAAGTCTGGGAACAACGTTTGCAAGAATCTGTGCGCCGTTGGACGAAATTTAAAGAGTGCGAGCGACAAATCTCTGAATGGCTTTCGATTGCGGAAACAATGATCAGTGAAAAGCACATCGATAATCGTCAATCCGTCGAATATCACAAAAACTTCTTCGGCAAAGTCAATGAAAAGTGGATACAAGATCTCGTGAAGGCCGGCCAAGATCTTCGGAATGTATTACCAGTTGATCAACAACTTCCCGTCGCAAAAACGGTAGAGAATCTTCAGAATCGTTGGAGAGAAATACTCACCTTTGCGCCGCTTCATCTGATGAAGCTCGAGTTCCGCCTGGACGAGGCTAGCTTCCTTCAATATCTCAAAGAAATCGAGATGGAAATTAGTTCTGAGCAGCAAGCACTTATTAACAATGACGATGTGGATGGTATTCAACAGCGCAATAAAGAATTTTTCGTAAACCGCGGCACCGTTCTCGAAGTCGAGCGTTGTCTACAGACCTTGAAAAAGATAAGTGATGCTTACAACAAACTCAAGCCGAAAGATACTAGCTTGGTTGATGCCGCGCAAAACGCCGAACGTTTGTGGGAAGAAACCGCACAAAAAGTGGAGAACTTAAGGGAACAATTGCGAGAAATTCCACAACAATGGGCAACTTATAGACAGAAGTGAGTATTTATTTAACTTCAGTATAGTAGATTAGCGCCAATTTCTTCCTTCAAATAATGTGCAATTAATTCTAGGTTCGATGAGATGGTGCATTGGATGGATCATGTTGACAGTACGTTGAGAACCATTTTACATGAAGTCAATACTTTAGAAGAATTTGAGAAAGAGAAGACTATATTTCAGGTTAGTATTGGCCAGTTTCACATACAATTTCTTCTGTCATGTCATTGAAATATTTAAATATTTTGCTTCGCCTTTTCTGCGTTCCCTCCGGATAGCTCCAGACCTTGACGGTAAATATACGCGCACCTCTATGTTTAATTATTCTTTTTAGAGTTTGCTGTTCGCTTAAGAGTCCAATGATGATTTTTCTTAAAATAAAACTTTTAATGAATACGGATTTAATTTTCATTTAATTTATATCCATAAATATTATCCATAAATATTAATCAATAATAGAAAATAATTAAAAAATTTTCTGGGAAAAACAATACTTTTTTGTTTATCATGTCTTTTTCATCTCTTTCATCAAATGTTGATAAATCGTTTTAGTTAAATATAATTAATATAAAAAATATTATTGATTGTTCACAGAAAATCTGTCGCGAAGCTGATGATAAGCGTGAAGAAATGAAATGGCTGGTTCAAACTCTCGACAACTTGACATTGAATCGTTCGGATCGCGAAGCACTCACGGCGCAGCAAAATTTGGAGCAACTGATAACTCGATATAAGAACTTGATTCCAACGATCGAAATTACAATGACGAAGACAGACATCTATTCGAAAAGTTATACTTATCGCAAAGAGGTACGCGAAGTATGCACTTTGTTGCGCAAAGTTCGCGAACAATCAAAAGTTGAAGTCACGCCTGAGGTTCCTGAAAAATTACAAAACGCCGTGGATCATCAGGAATCCCGTCTTAATCAATTAGAGCAACAGCGAGCAACCATTGTCAGTATGTTACAACGCGGTAAAGATCTTCTGAAAGATCAACACGCTCCGCCTTTCGTCTCTTCCGAAGTTCAACAATTAGAAGCTAACTGGAACGATACATATGGCCAAAGCATGGAGATATTAAAATCTTTAAAGGAATCGCAGAAACTCTGGAACACTTATCAAGAACAAAAGAACGAGATTTTGAGATTGATTGAACAAGCTGAGAAAGAATTGCGTCAAATTGAATTAGCATCTTATTACGATGCCGCTCAAGTATCCTCCGATCTGCAGAAGAAACAGGAATTCAATACAAATTTGAGAAAATCAGCCGAAGAAATGATAAAGAAATTGCGCGAAACATATAATAATCTTTCTCAAACATCCGCACCATCAAGCAAACAAGAGATTTTAGAAAAGGAAGTGACGGAAACTGAACAGAAGATGGAATATACGTTAAAGATTGTACGCGAAAAAGTTGTTTATCTTCAGGAACATAGCACTCGATGGAATAAATTTCAATCAAAGCTCGTGGAGCTCCGATCTTGGGTTCAGCAAGCTGCGCCTCAATCAGTTGCAAACATAGAACATTCTACAGCATCACCTGAGGAAAAAGTTCGTAAAACGGAAAATCTACAGAAAGAAATCAAAGAAAAAGTATTAATTTTAAATGCATTAGAAGACGAATCCCGGAAACTTGTAAAAGGTATGATTTTTTGTTTGTTTCATATTGAATTAAAAATGCATAAATTTAATTTTTCTATTACTTAATGTTTATTTTTTATATGTTATAGCTATGATTTCTAAATATGAAATTTCTATCATATAAATACTATAAATAATTAGAGGTAGTTTTTTATATATAATTCTTTCATAAAGAAATATTTTTTTATATTATTCTTTCCTATTATTTTATAAAGATTTATTTAATAAAATAATTAGTTATTAGTAAAAAACATAAAAATGTAATTTAAATGTATCTAGTACAAGACTCAGCATGATTTGCACTTTTCGACTCGGTTCCGCCTTCCGCTACTCTTCTCATCATCGCGCGCAATCCAAATGCCACTCGACATTTAGAAGCGTACGACTCTTTTTTCGTTCATTACATAACTAAAATAAGCGCTTACGCGTTGCTTCATTCTATCTTAGTTATGTAATGAACGGAAAAAAAAAAGGTATAGAATGAAGTTTACAGCGTGAGCGCCCAAAGCGGATGAACATCATGTCTACAAGCGTCATACACTTCTAAATGTCAAGCGGTATTTGGATCGCGCACAGCGTGATGAGGTGAGGAGAATAGCGGAAGGCGGAGCCGAGTCGAAAAATGCAAATCATATCGAGAGAAAGCTCTGATCTAATACATTTGATAGATTTAAATGGAATTTAATTAAACATAATGTAACAACTGCGCTAAAAATATTCTAATATAAAAATGTTTATTTTTTTATACGTATATAGAAGACAGCGATGACATACCGGCAAAACAACTCCGTGGTGACATCGAGAATCTTCACAAGGCAGTTGAATCATTGAATAAGAGCATAGTAACTCAACGTGAATTGGCTACGCAAAATCTTGCAACATGGAGAGAATACGAAGAAGGCATTCAGAAGATAAAACCTTGGATTGAACAAGCGGAGTCGAAGGCAGCTACGATGGGTAGCAAGCCTACTACTTTGGCTCAAGCCACGCAAATGTTAGGATCGGCCAAGACTTTTCAAGTTCAATGTCAACAATATCTTCCAAAGGTCCAGAGTTTGTCAACGATTAGTCAGCAGATAACTGGAAGAACAGTGGCACCTGATGAAGTCGACGCTGTATATACGCGGTGGAACGCAGTTCATGACGTGGCGGTACAAACGACGACTAAACTTGATAAATTAGTCTCATCATGGAACACCTTCGAATCAGAAGCAAAGGAGTTTAATGAATGGTTGCAGAATAGTGAAAGGGAAGCTCTCAAAGAACCCAATATTCAAACACCCGAAGCCGCAAAGTTGGAAAAGGAATTGGCACATTTGAAAGAATTCAACAAGAGCATATCCGATCATCAGGCTCAACTCATATCACTAACTCAAGTTTCCGATCATATTAGCCATGGTTTATCGCTAGACGGCGCCTCCGCATTGAAAGGTCGCGTTGCTGAAATGAAGATTAGAGTAAGCAAACTCGCAGATACAGTTCGACATTATATTAATCGCGTCTCTGACTCGTTGTTAGCTAGACAAGAATTCCAGATGAAGATCACCGACTTCGAAAACTGGATGACAAGATTGAGATCTAATATCAATGAGATCGGAGACGTGAATGTGGACAACGTTGATACTAATTTGCAAACAATGCATGCTTATCTTCAAGAACATTCGGAAAAACAACCGGCATTTACAGCGATTTACAACGAAGTAAAACAACTCTCATCGCGAGGTTCTATGTTGGAAGCCGCCGCATTGGATGAAACTTACATGTCATTAGCGAAGAAATACAAGGCGCTCGAAGATGATTTAAGAGAAAAGAAGAAAGGCTTAGAAAAGTGGATTGAACTTTTGAGCTGGCATAATGATGCCAATGCGCAATTAAATCATTGTAAATACGAATCTGAAGCCAGAAAACCAACTATCGCTGATCTCGATAGACTTTCTTCCGAACTTCAAGTTGTACATACAAAAATCAACACTTGGAAGGAACTTGTCCCGTTAATGGATAGTACTCTGGGAATACATGTTCGTGACAAGCAAGAGAGACCAATTACTGCAACTTCCTTACTGAATGATCTTGAGTCCAAGGCCACAGTTTTGAAGACAGAATTATCTACCAAGAGAGACAAGTTGGAGAATCTCGATGCTAAATGGGATAACTTTAGAAAATTACAACAAAAAATTACGGAAGAAATCGTCAACACTCAGACGAGCCTACAAAACATCACATATACCGTTGATACTTGCGAAAAACTCACGCCGGCAATCGAGAAGATAGACGATTTGATTGAGGATCATCAGAGACGAGAACCGGAAAAAGAAAGCCTTCATCAAGAAGGTGATAACTTGATGAAGGAGGATCAACGAGCGATAACTAACATTCAAGTAGTGGTTTCTTCAGTGGATGGAAACTGGGAAAAAGTTAATGAACTTCTGCGTGAGCAGAGAAGGAAATATGCTGAAATGGATGCCGACTGGAAACAGTATCAGGAAGCCAAGGAGAAGTTGAACAAGTTCATCGATGAAGCGAAGAACCTTTGTCAGTCGGTCAAAGATGTGTCAACTGATATCACCCAGGCAAACGTTGCTCTGGAAAAACATAAGAGAGCTTCAGAAATTTTAAAGAAGGGTAAAATATTCCTGGATAAAATGGATGGCAAGGCGCAACAACTAGCGAAAGAGACATCGTTAATGCCGAACTTCAAGACAAGTCTAATCGAATCGGATTTATCCAATATACGAAAAAAATATCACGAGATTAATGCTAAGGTGATCGATCGGACTCAAGCGTACGAAACACAAGTTATCATCTGGAAGCAGATTGAAGAAGCAAAATATGAACTTACAAAGTGGCTCAGCGACACGAATGAAGCGCTCACCGCGGCTTGTGATCGTTTACTCGACGCTGAAAACGGACAAGCGTTATTGATTAAATATCGCGAGGAATTACCAGTATATCAACAACTTCGTCAAGGTATCGCCACAAAAAGCGAACAGCTCGTCAAACTGAATGATGACGCGAGCATACCAACTTTGAAATCCCTTAATGATTTATTGGACGATCAATTTAAGATTGTTAAACAGGCCGCAAATAAGCTCGCGTCGTTCACCTCAACTTTCAACGAGAAAGAAAAAGGTATCAGGCAGGAATTGAAGAAATGCAGTGATACGATATCAAAGATTCGCGAAGAGATAATCAAGTGCGATGATTTAACTGGCGAAAATACTAAGATATTGTATAGAATCAATAAATGTCAAGAATTGAAGACCGAATTGGAGAAGTGTGATTACACACTTTCAGAACTTGACGAGAAATTAACAGATATGGTATCAGAATATCCAACTATATCGAAGTCTAGCTTACCAAAAGAACTGCAAGCGTTGCAACTCCGTAAAGACGGCGTAGCCAGTCATGCTGACAAGGTTAACGCAACGTTGGTAGCCTTCTTGACAAAACTCTATCACGAAAAGTTTGGCGCTCTGCAACGCTTAGTAGCAACTCACAAGGAAAAAGTAGCCTGGTGCGAACCTGAACAGAGCAGCGATCGTTATAATCTTGAGGTAAAGATGGCCTCGTTGATCGATGTGGAAGACGGTATTGCTGATTGCGAGACTCGAAAAGTGGATACGGATAATTCATTGACACTTCTAAGCACTGTCGAGAGTAGCGAGACCATTTCTGCTCTTAAAGACGAACGCGATAAAGTTACTGTCGACCTGGAATCCTTGAAAGTCAGCTATCGCAAAATCAAATCCGTACTGCAAGAAAATATTGCTTTGTGGCAACGATACGAATTTACATCAGAAAACGTAATTTCCTGGCTCAAAGAGAACGAGAATAAAATCAGAATGGAGGCCACGATGCTTCTAAATCCAAACGAGATCGACGCAAAGATTGCTGAAATAACACAACTTAAGGAAAAAGTCGAGAATTATGAAAACGAGATGAAGGATCTGATCGCACTCGGAGAGGAGATAGCCAAAGTTAGTCCAGAATCTCGCGTGACTCAATACGTCGGACATTTGAATACGCGTTATCATTCGGTGCTTAAATTTTTGGTTCAACATTTAGACAGACTCAGAGAACTCAAACAAATTAAAGGCCAATATGCTGCTAATGTAAAGGAGCTGGAATCGTGGTTACTAAACGCGGAGCAGAAATTGAAAACTTTTGACGAGATCAGCGGTCCGAAGCCAATGACCTTCTATCAGTCTCGCTTGAAAGAATTAAAAGCGTTTGGGGAGGAACGCGAAACTGGACAAGCAATTTTAAATCGAACAGCAGAAGCGGGTGAAACACTTTTCGCGAGGATAACACCAGATCACAGGGAACTCATCAGAAGTGAGCTAAGAAATTTGCGCAGTCGGGTGGAAGCCTTGGCCGATCGCACAAACATAATTTATAAGAAAATCGAAAGCGACATGATGCATCGATCCTCATTCGAGGACAAGTATTCCCAAGTAAAGCAGTGGTTAGTCGAGGCACGGAAGAAATTAGGTGACAAGCAAGATCTGCTACCGTCGCTTCAAGAAAAGAAACTCGCCTTGCATTTGTATAAAGCTATTGCACAAGATGTAGGAGTTCATCGAAATATCTTGGAACAACTTCAGGATAGACTCGGAGCAGCACCAGATGACGAGGCGAGCGAGATGCTCAATAGCGTGATTGAAGCGCATGAAAAGCTATCGGAAGATGTAGATGATAGAATCGGTATAATGGAAAAGTACGTTGCAAATCACGAGGCCTATCTTCAGACGTTCGAGAAGACGCGAGATTGGATTAACACAATAGTAAACGAAGCGGCACCCATCAGTGAGGATCTCTCAATAGATCGAGATGCAGCTAAATCTAAGATTGCTTTAATCGAGAACGTATTGCAACAAAAACCAGAGGGCGATAGAATTATAGCCGATTGCAATCAGCAATTAAATATCATTTTGGAGCAAACCTCGATAGCTGGTCACCCCACATTATTGAGAGGTTTCGAACAGCAGAAAAAAGTTTGGGAGGATTTCCTCCAACGATGCACCTCAAGCAGAGATAAATTGAATCATCTATTCAACCAATGGTCCGAATTTGAAAGAGTAGTCGAGGGTCTAGAATCTTGGCTTAAACAAATCGAAATGCAAGTGAAAGATCAAAGCTTGAAGAGCACTGAGGAAACTAAACGCGCGCACTTACAGAAATTGAAATCCCTCGAAGAGATTATCATAGCAAAGGGCACGGAGTTTAACGCGGTGATTGAGAAAAGTCAAGGCGTAGAAGCGGAATCCGATTTGGTTACTAAAGTATCTCGTCAAGCTACTAGATATCAAGCAATCAGAAATCAAGCAAAAGAAGTTGTAGCGAGATACGAGCAATATGTAAAGGAGCACAATCTGTTCAACGAAAAGTATAATCAATTCTTGAATTGGATCAATGAAGTTCAGGACGAGTTGAAAAAACATAGCGAAATTGTTGGAGATTTGGCAGTGCTACAAAGTAGACAGAAGCATATCAGGGATCTCGGTGACATTCGAACTCGCGAGAATGCTCGTTTCGAATCTATCATCGATCTCGGTGAGAAACTTTACGTGCACACTTCACCGGATGGTAGAGAGATAATCAGACAACAATTG
Source organism: Acromyrmex echinatior (assembly GCF_024713525.1). Lineage (NCBI taxonomy): Eukaryota > Metazoa > Arthropoda > Insecta > Hymenoptera > Formicidae > Acromyrmex > Acromyrmex echinatior. The sequence goes on from NC_141852.1 coordinate 25,976,768, forward strand.
AGAAATCTACGCAGCATGTGGGACGGATTTTCCGAGGATTTGCAAAGTTCGATGCAGAAATTAGATCAATGTCTAATGCAGTTCGCTGAGTTTTCATTGTCTCAAGAGCAATTAACGGCTTGGCTGCGAGACGTCGAGCGCGCAATGCATCAGCACACAGAACTGAAATCATCGCTAGAGGAAAAGCGCGCACAATTGCAAAATCACAAGATCATGCACCAGGAAATCATGTCACATCAGACGTTGGTCGAATCGGTTTGCGACAAAGCGCAACAATTGGTCGATCAGACGAAAGACACTTCTTTGAATGTCTATTTGCAATCCATCAAACAGCTCTTTCAGAATATCGTCGCCAAGTCTCGAGATTTGTTAGAGAATTTAGAGGATTGTTGCGAAAAGCATCATCGTTTCAATCTTCAATGTAAATGCTTCTCTGATTGGTTAAATGGAGAACGAGAAAAACTAGCAGAATGCAATGATATAACGGGTGAACGATCTGAAATATCTCGTAGATTAACGAGCTTAACGTTGTTAAAAGATGGTCAGGCACAGGGAGCAGAACATCTTACCAAGTTAAAGGAATTCAGTGAAGCTGTGACTAATAGCACCGCGCCGAAAGGTCGAGAAGTTATCAACAAGGAAGTGATTACCTTGGAAAATAATCTGCGCCAATTCCTGAATGAAATTGGTAATATATTAGAGATATATAACATATATTACAAATTCTATTTTTTGTGATTTCAAAATTATGTAAAAGAATCATCCCTGTATAAAGTTATTTAATTCATTACTTCCGTTTATCGCAATCATTTCATTAGAAAATTTTGCTTTTCAGAATCTGTAGAAGAACGACAGAAAGCAGCTTTGAAAAGATGGCAGAACTTTGAGGATCAGCTGGAAGCTCACACAAAATGGTTCCGTTCTATGGAGGCGACATTCCGAGATCAACAGTTGCAGCCTACGTTAAAAGATAAAGAAGAACGACTTCGCGCGTTTAAAGAGAAACGCGAGATTATCGCGCAGCAAGAACGGGAGATAGATGAATTCGTGGACAAGTCACATAGTTTACTGCACGCGAGTGGTATTGAACGCATCAAGCCATTAATTTCCCAAGTTAGCAACAGGTATGTCGAATTATTTCCAACAAGAGAACTATCTTTATATTTATCATCCTTGCATACGTGTATGTAATAAAATCTTATAACTATAATAGTTATGTGGCAAATAAGAATTGGAAAAATTCAATCTCGTAAAATAAAGACAAAAACTTTAAAACTGAAATATATGTTTTAAAAACGCATGATTTTATTGTAGTCGTGAACATTTAAACAAGTAATTAACAATTTGTAAATAAAAATATAATAAAAATATTATAACAATATATAATTAATTAAGTTCAAATTAAATGTTTAGATACCAGCTGTTGCACGTGCTCAGTAAGGAAGTAATAAACCGTTGCCAAAGTATCGTAGATGATCATCGCGCTTACGAAGAAAAATTGAAGGCTATTGATGTTTGGCTTACACCTCTCGAAAAAAATTTAGCTATTTTGAAGGAAGATGAGATTGGTGGAGATCTCGAAGCGAGGAACACGCGTTTACAAGTTTTGCTAGCCGAAAAAGAGCAAGCTGAACATCGTTTAACTAGCTTAACGTCTCTTGGTGAAAGGATTCTTCCAGATACTTCCGCTCAAGGGCGTGAAGTAATCAGATATGAATTGCGAAACGCTCGCGAAAGATGGGATCGTTTGGCAGAAGGCATCACAGAGCAACAGAAAAAACAAGATGCTCAATCTTTACAATGGTCTAGTTATCAAGAGACTCTACAACAGATTCTAACTTGGTTAGACACGATGGAACGTGCAGTTAAACAAGATTCCTCGATGGTGTGGTCCTCCTTGCCAGAAATAAGATCAAAACTACTCAAATTGAAGGTCTTTATATATCTTTTTAGTATTATATTATTATCTGAGAATATATAAAAAAACACAATATGGAAACGATTAATCATATTAATGGAAATTTTATTTTAGACATTACATCAAGAAATCCTGGCTCATAAACGTCTCATCGAAGGCATTTCCGAAAAAGCCAACGCTTTGGTTCAAGTTACTCAAGTTCCATCGAACGTTAATGAAAAAGTCGTTTCAGTTTCAAAAAGATACGAAAAGTTAGTGGATACATCTCAGAAAGGAATATCGAGCTTGGAAGCATTACTCGATATTTTCCAGCAGTTCCACGATCTTCAGAAAGCTTATCAAGATTACCAGAAACGTCAATGGGAACGTTTAGCAAATTACAGTGACTATACAGGAAACAAAACTGCTCTTCAAGCTAGATTAGCTAAAGTTATAGAGATACAGGACAGTCAAAGCGAAGGTGAAATAAAATTGAATGTTCTTGAAGAACATGTGGCGCAGAGTGCGCATACTTTGCCACCCCGCTCGCAAGAATCTATGGAAAGGGATTTAGCGAATCTTAGGTAAATATTTTCAAAAAGAAAATAATACAAAATTTTATCTATTAAAAAAATGAGTGTTTAGGAATTAAATAATTCAATTTCATTGTTTAACCACATAAATAAACGTTGGATGACCGGTTTCTAGATTCGAAAATAAAAAGTTCACTACAGCCGTAAACGACGTGGTACGTTGCATCGAAGAAAGAATACAACAATGGAGTGAATACGAAAATTCATTAGAACGTTTGCTTGCTTGGCTTACTGATGCCGAGACATCATTGAAGAACTATTGTCTGAAGAACACGCTTGAAGAGAAGCAGGAGCAACTTGAAAAATATCAAGTAAGTTCAAAATTATTACAACAAGTTGCATTATAGAAATGCAGTTTTCTTTTGGCTTTACATATATAAATTTAATATATGTTCTATTTAACGAATATCGATTATTTAAAGACCGTTTTGTGTTTATCCTTTGTCACAAAATTTTCCCACATGAAATAGTAACAATTTAAGGTGTGCACATTTAAAGTACCCAGTTTTAATTACGATTAGATGTAGCTGTTTTCTTTACACGCACTGACATCTTTCATACACACGAATGTAACATAAATTTTGTAATATTAACGTTGTTTTTTCTTTATACATGTATATCTCATACGATAGACCGTGCAAGTACTTTTAAATCGACAAAGAGAGGAGAAAGCCCCCATCTACGCAAACTTTTATCTCCAATCGTAGAGCATAATTATCTCTCACGCACAATGATTGTGTAATAAAATTTCCTAGGAACTACAGAAGGTCGCCGATTCGCGGAACATGGACGTGACAGAACTGGTTGCGCTTGGTGACCATCTCGAACAAGTAAGAGAGTGATATGCAAATTGCAAATATCATTTTGTAACAAGAAAAGATTGCGAGAGAGGCGGATGATTGCAACGGCTTTACGAGGAGTCTCTTCGACACAATTGCTCTTTTCTTATGTAATCTTTCAGCTTTTATAGCTTTTATAGCTTTTGTCAGAGCAGGTGGGAGATACCAACGCTTCATCTTGTGATTTTATTAGCATTAAACGACATATCTGATTAGAATAATTTGAGATACGGCAATATGCCATTTTATTAAATAAAATCAGTGTTTTTCATCAATATTAAATTTGATTAAAAATATGAATTGCTAAATTATTTTCTCTCACCATACAAATATTAGTGTTGTTTTTAAGCACTTATAATACTAAACAATTATTTATTTATGCATCGGCTAGATGAATTTTTGTTATACTTTTGGCGGCTATCTATTTATGTTCAGTAAATATTGCGCTTTCAGCTTCAAAATTTGCAGTAAAATCTGTTTTGCTTCACGAATGGAGAGCTTCTTTGACGCTGAAATTTACAACGAGACGAACAAACGAGTCTGATACATCGGGATGGAATATTAAACTCTACTTTTTATACTTATTGTTAGTGCATACTTCTTCACGTTTAACACTTAAGTAATAATCTAACCACATTACTCAAACAGGCTTCTGCACGTAAGAAGAGAGAATTTTCTACTTCCTTATTTCGCATATAAATTATGCGGAACAGCTCTTTAAGACTAGAATCTCACTTAGAAACAGTTAAATATAAATATGATTTTTTTTCAGTCACTGATTGTAAATCTCCGGCAAAATGAGGCCGAATTCGATAAAATGAGTGACGATTCGTCGGAATTGATGCAGATTAGTGGCGAGACTCGATTTTCTGTCAGCGTTCAACAAGTCACGTCACGTTTCCAATCAATTCAGGCGACCGCTAAGGTAGTATAACTGCATAATGATATTTTCATAAGACAAATAATGTCAAAATAGAAAAAAATTACAAATAAAGCTTTCTTTATTTTTTATACTGTAAAAGAAAAGAATTTAATTATTAATCATTGCTTCAGCGTATTTAAAAATAGATCAAAATTTTATATCATAATTATTATAAATTTATTTTGAATTTATTTGTAATAAATAAAATTAAATAAAACTAGTATTCCCTAATTAATTTTTGTCAATATAATTAATAACATCACAAAATACGTCATGTTAGGGAATATTTTTTCCCGCAATGAAAATCTTTATATAATTCTGTTTCAGGAACTGGTAAAAAAATGCGAACAAGCAGTAGTAGATCACGCTAGCTATTTAGATCGTTATAAACAGTGCTCCGAGTGGCTAGCGAACGCAAGAATACGTTATCAATCCTCCAAGGAAAACGTCAGTGATACTCGTCAAAAGCTGATTTCAAATGTGGAAACCTTGAAAGAGCTTTTGGCTCGTCAGTCCTCGTCTACTCTTTTGATAAACAGCACTGTCGAGGCTGGCGAACGATTATATCCTATGACCGGTACAGAAGGCCGAGAGATTATTCGTCAACAATTATTGGATCTCCAGCAAGCCTTCGAAGAGCTTTATGACGGTATCGCTTTGACCGAACGTGAGTTACAGGCGAAGATCTCGCGGTGGTCTGGTTTCGACGAATGCAGCGAGACCTTCGAGAACTGGTTAAAAAATACAGAAACTCAATTGAAGCCAGAAATTGAACTAAAAACTACTCTGGACGAAAAACGTGCCCAGTTGCAGATCTATCGCACCATCCTGCATGATGCTCAAACGCATCAGCAAGACCTACTGGATCTCCGAGATAAAGCAGATAATTTGCCCGATCGTACCGATAAGATCGATCAAACGTTGAATAATTTAACAAACAGATACAATATATTACTAAAACGCGCGACGAAATTCGTAGAAAGGTACGAAGGCATAGTGAGCGATCATCAACAGTATAGCAAGGCTGTTTTAGATACGCATGAATGGCTGGATGCCACGCACAATGCCGTGAGTCTTTGGGGTGACGTGGAACTAGAGAGAGTATCCTTGCACACAAACTTGGATCGCCTAAAGAATTTATTGCACAGTCTGCCGGAAGATGAATCGCGAGTGCAGCAAATCAAGTCTCTGGGCGAAAAAGTAATACCCGGTACTCTGGAATCAGGACAGGTAAACATCCGATCGCAGATTGATTCTTCGCAACAAGAATGGGAAGGCTTAATCTCAGCAGTTAGGTCTACTATCGAGTCTTTAGAGAACAAGCTTCAACAATGGAGCGAATTTGAGATATCGAAGGAACGATGTTTAGCATGGATGAGAGACACTGATACAAAGTTACATGCCGTCGATCTCAAGTCCACCTTGGCAGAGAAAAAGACTCAGCTCGAAAAATTGCGCACCCTTCAAGGTGAAGTTCGCGCTAAAGAACTAGAAATTGACGCCGTTGCTGAGCGAGCTCAGCAACTGCATAAGACTGTTAGTTCTCGCACTTCTTACATATCGGATTTGAGTATCAAATATCAACAGATTTCTAGCAAAGTCAAAGAGCTCAATAATCGTTGGCATCAGTATGTTACCACGCATCAAGATTTCGATAATCAATTGGCAGAATGCACCACATGGTTGGAAGACATAAAAAATAAATTGGCGTACTGCTCCGACTTAAGCGCATCTTCACAGAAAGATTTGGAGCAAAAAATGGATATCGTACAAGATCTATTATTATATAAAGAGGACGGTTTTGCAAAAGTTCAAGGTATTGTTGAACTAGCCCAAGCTGTTCTAGCGAATACAGCTCCGGCTGGCCATCAAACTATTAATGACGCTTTAGCGAAACTTCAGGAGCAGTGGAGCGCCTTGGCGTCAAAGATGTTAGAAACCAAAACGAACTTGGACGATTCAATAAACAAATGGGCCGGTTTATTGGAACAAATACAATCTATTAAGAAGACGGTGGAATACATGCAGACATCGATCGATGAGATTTCACAGTTTCAAACAACGATGTCAGAAAAAAGAAATCAACTGGAGCGAATCAAAGTACTTGAGGAGAAGGTTCGTTGCGAGAATATTGAGGTTGATAGTCTCAAATGCAAAGTCGCTGAGATGATTGCGAGTGGTCAGCAAGGATTAGCTGCCTCGCAAGCTCAAGATATACTGAACAGGTTCGACGAACTTTTTGAGAAGATTAAATCTTTATTGGCTGAACGAGAGGAACAGTACAAAGATCATCGCCTTTACAAAGAAGCTCACGATGATCTCATCGGTTGGCTTAGCCGGGCTCGCGAGAAAATACCATCTATGAAACAGAGATCACTTAGCGATAAACTAGCGATCGAGAGTGCAGTAGTACCGCTCGAAAGTTTGTTGAATAAGAAAGCTCAAGGTGAATTGTTGGTGGAACATTTGCAGCATACTGGAAATGTTGTTTGCGCCAGTACTAGTTCCATCGGACAAGAAGTTATCAGGAACGAAATACGAGCACTCACAGAAAGTTTCGAAGGATTGTTCAAAGGTAAGAGTTATTTAAATAATATTTATTAAGAAATGTTAATAATTTAAAATACAAAACAAACATTGAAATAATCGCGAGTGATCAATAATCATTTTTAACTTACAAAAAGAAATAATTGCAGTTTTAAATGTATTAATAAACATATTCTATTGCAGAAATTCAACAACAGAAGAATCAATTGGAGGCTACTGTGAGTCAATGGCGCGACTATAAAGATGAATACGAGAGACTCAGCGACTGGTTGCAACAGTTTGACATTCTCATCAAAGCTCAAAAAAATGCTCTTTTGCCGAATCTGAAAGAAAAAGAGAAGCAGGTGAAAGAAGTAAGGGAACTGCTCGATAACTTAATACAAGGCCAAGAGCAGATTGATAAATTCAACAAAACAGCTGCCGGTCTACTTTCGTCTCACTTGGATACTTACGTCAACAATCAGCTGCGACATTTGAATTCACGTTACCAGGTGCAAGTGAATCTCGCAAAAGATGTATTAAACAAAGTTGAGACCAATCTAACTCAACATCAAGAATATGAGAGCAATCTTGAGAAAGCCCGTGACTGGATCGAGAATGCCAAGCAAATTATACGTCAAGGAACAGAAGCTGCCTCGAGTAGCAGTCGTGAAGAATTACAGAATAGACTTGATAAAATCCAGGAATTATTAAGAAAACGCGAAGAAGGTCAGAACTTGATACATCTCACTGTAAATTGCGGCGAGAAAGTCATGAGAAACACGCGATCGGATGGTCGTGAGGAGATCAACGCTCAGTTGAAAGAGATTCAAAACGATTGGGAGCGCCTGGTAAAAAAGATCTCAACTACAAAAGTACATCTCGAGACGAGTCTGTTGCAATGGGCGGATTACAGTTCGTCGTATTCGCAGCTGCAGCAGTGGATTAGTGATCGCGAGGCTAAGTTGCAACAGGTGTGCGAGCAAAAAGTTTCCAAAGCTCGAAAAGGCTTAGTTGGATTGAGCTCTTTGGCAATTGGAGAAAGAAAGGCGAACTTGCGACAAACTAACAGCATCGTACAGGATATTGTGGCGTTTGAGCCAATGATTCAATCAGTCACCATAAAGGCCGAAGACTTGCAACAAGCGACACCGGCCACGGAGATCTCGATTAAATATGAGACTCTGAGCAAACAAGCTCAAGAATTATATGCGAAGCAAAAGGAGACTGTCGAACAGCATCAGGCCTTCATCGATAGCGGTAATGAATTTGTTCAATGGATACGAGCAGCCAAAGAGAGACTCAGCAAGTGCTCAGAGCCTACGGGAGATAAGGAATCTTTGGCCAGCAAAATCACACAGCTTAAAGTTTTACAGAGTGAATTACCTGAAGGTCAGAAGAAGTTGGAAAAAGCTTTGGAACAAGGTAACGCCGCCTGTCAGATCGCAGATGATGAAGACAAAGAAATAATCGAAGAAGAAGTGGCGCTATTGCAAGAAGAATATGATAATTATGTGTAAGTAAACTTAATTTTTTAAGTACAAAAGGATATAATAATATTAGATTTTATAATTTTGTATTTTTATAATATTTACTTATATAATATATTTTATATATGTATTATAATTTTTTATATTCATATTTATAACAGAGACTCGCTGAATAACACAAAGAGTTTGCTCGAAGTCGGCATAGTGAAGTGGACTGAATATGAGGATCAGTTCTCCGAAGCTACAGAATGGCTTACGCAAACTGAACAGTTAGTTCAAACGTTCAATAAATTGCAAGATAGTCTGGAAGAGAAGAAAAACGTTCTCGAACAATTCCAGATTCATTTGCAAACATTGTTTGATTGGCAGAAAGAGCTAGATCGCTTGAACATGAAAGCTCAGATGTTGTTAGAAACATGTGCCGACACGAGAATTTCTAATGCAATAACGCAACTCACTACCAAATACAATGCATTGCTATCTTTGGCTAAAGAAATAATGCGACGATTAGAATTACATTATCAGGTAATTACTATTTATTATTTATTATCTAATTACATAAATATTTATTAATACAAAATTTTTGTAATTTTAATTTTAACTTACACTTCTTCATTATACGAATATAACAATGGATATATATATATATATATACACATAATATATTCATCACTTTTTCTAAAATGTTAATTAGGAACATCAACAACACAATACTTTATACCAAGAATGTCAAGATTGGATAGAGCGCACACGAGACAAGTTAAGCGAGTGCAAAGATATTCCCAGTACATTAATTGAAGTTAACAACAAGTTACATACGTGTAAAACTATTCGACAGACGTTGGAGCAAGGTCAGAACAAATTGCGTTATGCTCTGGAATTGAAAGAAAAAGTCATTATGAACACGGAACAAAACGGCGCAGCAAAGATTCAAGAAGACACCGAGAATTTAAAAAGCGAATTTGATAAGCTATTAATCGACGTCGAAGATGTGAGACAAAGATTGTCAGCAAGAGCAAGTATGTTGGAGGAACTCAACAAAATTCATCGACTTATTTCGGATTGGTTGGAGGAAGTTGAAGGCAAGATTCAACCAGGAGACGTATACAGAAACGATCTCAGTGAGAAACGTGCTCTGTTAGAAAAATATAAGATCTTGCAAAAAGATATTCACGGTCACGGCGAAACAGTGGATCGCTTGAAGATTCGTCTTACTGAAAATCTCAGCATATCCAAAAGTCCGTATGAACTGACAATCAATAAATATGATAGTTTGAAGAAATTAATTTCTGAAAAAATCCATGTAAGTAGAACTCTTTTTTTAATTGCAAACAGAAATGCAATATAATAATATTGTAATATTGTTACTTTGGTTATTTTAGAATTTGGAAGACCAAGTCAAAGATCACGAAAAATTCCAACAAGCTCTAAACGAGGCAGGTGACTGGGTGCGTCATACAAAAGTCGAACTTCAACAATATAGTGATACTCATGGTGAGAAAGAACGAATTATCGAACGAGAGAACAAAGTGAATCAAATCATCTCATCCTTGTCAAAAGGCGACACGTTGATCTCGAAAGTGATCGAGCTAAGCGACGTTGTGATCTCTAAGACGGGACCCGAGGGCCAAGATTCCATTAAGCAAGACATGAAACAAATACAGGCCGATTGGAAATCCTTGCAAGCACAATGCCACGATTCGCAACAAACTCTTGCCAACTGTATCTCAAGTTGGTCCCAGTTCACGAATACGTTAGATGGCATGAAACGATGGATAGACCACTTCCAAAAGAAGATTGCGGACGAACAGACTAAAGATAACAAAACTCCAGAGGACTTAGAGCGTTGTAAATATTTGGTGGAAGAGGCAGTTAAGCAAAAACCTGTTCTGGAAGACTTGAATGACAAATGTGAAGCTTTATTGGAGATTAGCGCTTGCAGCTGGGCGCGAGATAAGACGGTACAATTGCAGTCAGCGTACACATCGCTATTGACCGATGCGCAAGGGCTTGTCTTCAAAGTCGAGAAGAACCTCGCTGATCATACCGAATTCTTAAAAGCCAAAAAGGAGATGGAGGATTGGTTACGCACTGCTCAAGGCTCGATAGAAGATTGTATTGGTGTGGGAGATACAGCTTGGGCAAAAGATAAATTAGAAACTTTGAGGGTAAGTTTTATTGAACAAAAAAATACAGAAAATTTTTTGTAGGAAATGTTCGATGAAATATATTACTAGATTATTTTATTAATCGTATTAATGAAAAAATATGTCATACAAATATAAATTCGTATGTGTCTTATTTATTTATTTCTTTTTTTAATAGATATATACTTTTTAAAATTTGTATATTAATAAAAAATTAGAATAAACTAAAATAAATATTATTTGATAGATTTATTAATTAAATATATTTGATAGCGAAATTTAAATAAATATAGCTAAATAAATTTTATCTAACAGTGATAAAATTATTTTAATTCAGCTGGTGGCGACGCGCGTGACAGAAGGTCAACATCTACTATCGACGTTGCAAAATGCTTTTGCAAAAGCAATAAACATGGTTCTTCCAGAACAACAAGATCAGTTACGATCAGATATGGCCAATCTTCGTTCGAATTGGGAACAATTAAGCATAGATCTTAATACAGTTCAAGCTAAAGTAAAGTCGGTTTTGAGTCGCTGGGAGGATCATGCGGAAGCGCATAATAAATTTGCAAAATGGTTAGAAGAGAACGAAGGAATCGTTAAAGGTTCTCCGGATACAAAGGGCGAGTTTGGTGAGATGAAAACAATGCTCGAACGATACAAACACATTCAAGAGGAAATTCGCGATAGAAAATCCGACTTAGATCATCTGATGGCGGAAGCAACGGAATTGTCAGCATGGGCGAAAAATAACACGACGCTAAACAAAACGAAACATTTATTAGACCGGTGGAAGGCGCTAGCCGAACTTGTCGATGAGAAGAAAAAGTTTATGGAAAATGAGATGCAAGAGTACAATGCGTATCATGCTGCTTTACAAGAAACAGAAAAATGGCTATTGCAAATCTCTTTCCAACTAATGGCACACAATTCTCTCTATATTACCAACAAAGAACAAACGATCGAACAAATCAAACAGCATGAAGCATTATTAGCTGAAATTCAGAAGTATCAGGAAGTGTTAGATGAACTAAAATTGAAGGGTCACGGTCAAATAGATAGATATGTCGGTGCGAATCCTACTATTAGATCAACTATAGAGACGCAATTGCAAAATGTTCAGGATAGTTACAATTCGTTGTTGAACACCGCCCTGCAAATCAAGAATAGATTGACAGAGTCTCTGACTAAATTCCAGGAATATGAGAACACTCTGGAGAGTATCATGAAGAATCTAGACATGTATGAGACGGAAATGACTCAAGGATTAGAAGCTCCATTGAATAACTTAATTTCTGCTGAGCAGAGCCTCAAGAGTGCTCGAACTCTACACAACAAGCTGCAAGCCGAAAAAGCTCGATTGGCATTAGCGGTGGAAGCTTGCGAGGCTGCGGCGGCATGCGTCTCTAGACCCGGAAGTCCTCTTGATGCTCCGCCTATTCAAGTCCCCGCGAGAGAAGTCGAAGTTAGAACAAGACTTGATGATCTCATTGACCAGGTATTTAATTTCACTTATTAATCAGTTAGATAAAATTAGTAAGTGTAATAATTAATAAACTGTAAATTAATTAACATTATAAAATCTAATATAGAGATATAGAAAATGAAAAATATATGAATGACCTGTCTAATTTGTTCATACTAATTTTTCTATAAAAATTTTTTATTTCTATTAAATGTAATACAGTATAAATTGTACGTATATTTAATGTAAATTATATTATGTGTCTTATTAGATGCAAACGCATTTGGCAAATGTGATGAAAACGGTAGGTGAACTAGAGGAGCAATTGCGACAAAAGAATTCGCTTCGTACTTGGATTAATCAGCAGCGGGCCCTCTGCGCTGAATGGAAGTCACGACCAGCGAAACTGCGAGAGGAGGCTGCCCAGGCTGAGTTGCAGGCAATGAACGAATTGCTCACCAATGTAGGTGAACGTCGCACTCGCGCATTAACGGAATTGTCGATCCAAGAAGAGGATCATGATATTGAAGAAGGATTGAACAAACTGGAGACCGAGCTGACTGAAGCCATCGCCGGAAAACAAGCAGCACAGGATCTCATCCAGAAATATAGATCACAAGTGCAGGACATTCAAACATGGTTCGATGGTCTATCGAAGAAAGTCGACATGATTGAGAAGGGTAGTGGATTGACTATCGGTCAGAAAATTTCAAATCTTAAAGACATTACAACCGAATTTGAATCTCAGGGAACAGAGAAATTGGCAGAGATAAAGAAATTAGGCGACCAAGTGATGGACTCGGTCAGCAATTTAGATTCTCAGCAAATAGAAGAGCAAATTAAGTCGGTAGAGAGACGATACGCGGACATTGGTAAGAAATTACAAAGAAAAGCACAGGTCTTAGAGATGACGGCACAAGGCATCGAAGCAACTAGGCGAGAGATCGAAGAGAATCGAGAGTGGATTAAACAGAAAAAGCAACAAGTAAAGATGCCTGAATTGCTTGGCTTCGAAAGCAAACAGGCGGAAGAAAGGCTTCTCACTCTCAAGGTATAATTCTTCATTTTTCTTGTTATTTTCTCCTCAAAAAATATCAATATACATTATTTTTAAATTACAATATTATGTTTTACAGGCTATGTTAAAAGAAACAGATGGAAAGCAATTGATTATAGATACATTGGAAAAGAGAGTTGGAAATATGCAGAACGAACTGGAAACCAGCGAGCAGCAGCAATTAGAAGCTGACACGAAATCTTTGCGCAGCGAACAAGTTGAATTATGCGCCATTTTGAGGGAAGAAATATCCATCGCGAGTGCGGCAGTTGATGCACGTCGCAAATTAGAGACTGATATTAAAAAAGCACGAAATTGGATAAAGTCCAAAGGCAACGATTTAAAGAAACTTAGCGGATATCTGCCTTTGAGAGCTTCGAAAGTTGAGCAAGATATTGCACAACACAGCGGATTGGAAGCGGATATCGATTCCTTTAACGAAAGCAACCTTAAAGATATTCTTAAACAAGGGCACAATTTGTTGAAAGATTGTAATGCAGACAGTCGCGCCAAACTCCAAGCCCTTTTGGACGATCTAAATAAGGATTACGAGGAGTTAAAGAAGGAGGCGAAAGAAAAACAAGCTTCGTTAGCAGATCTTCTTCAGGGACGCAAGGCTTTTGAAAGTGAATTAGACAAGTGTAAACGATGGATTAAGGAAGCTGAAGTGGCTACCTCTTCCGAGTTGCGACCTTCCAGTCTTGACATTCTTCGTGAACAACTTGCTAAGGTATGTATATATATTCCTTATAAAAACAAAAAAATTCACCGAGATTTTGATGCACTTTGTATATCTTGTGCACAAGGTATATTTCAAGAATACAAATATTTCTTCCTTTTTTTACAGTACGATCGGTTGAAGAAAGAGGCACAAGAATACGGTGATGACATAGAAAAAATAAATCAACAAGGAAAATCAATTTTACCGACTGTAAGTGATGCCGATAAGCAAGAATTGAGCGAACAGTTGAAAAATATGAAAGAAGCTCACGGACGAGTGGCCGATGTGATAAATGAAAGAGCAATCGCACTCCAAAAGAGTATAGATGAAGCTGAAGAAGCTGCCGCGCGAGTGGCGGAGGCAATTCAATTCATGACAGACATTCAGAAAGAACTTCATGATCTGAATAAACCGATCGGTGCTCGTGTGGAAGATGTGGAAGGAATGTTGGCCGCTTATGAAAGAATTTTGGACGATCTCAAAGCAAATAAAGCCAAATTATCTGATCTTCAATCTGCTAATATAGGAGATCTACATGGCGTTCTAGCTCAACAAGATGATTTAATAAGAATTCTCGAAGCACAAATAGCGAAACTTCGTCAGTTGCTGTTATTACGGCAACAATTTATCGCCTTGATCGCAGAGATTACTACTTTCATTGCCAAGTATACCGAAATTATTCGAGATATTGAGAAATCTGGGCAAACAACGGAAGAGAAAATTAAAAAGTACTGTATTTGTGAATATATTATATATTAAATAAACAATGTACCTTAAATTTTAAATAGGAATTTGATTTCATTAATGATTTATTAATTAATTTAATTATTAAAAATTCAACAGGTACGACGACGCTATATTAAAAATTCAGGAATGCGAAGCTACTCTCGCTAGTGCGACGGACAAAGGACAGCAAATAGCGGCGGAAGGTTCGGTTGTGGATAGGAATAACGTGACGGAACAACTGCAATCGTTGAAACAACAATTACAGGCTCTTCGAAGGGCAGTAGAAACTCAAAGAGAACAACACGAACTGGCGGCAGCTGAGCATAGAAGACTCGCTAGTGAATTGGCAGACATTCTTGACTGGCTTGAGAGCAAGGAGAAAGAAGTTAAGTCTAGACCATTGTTGGAGAGAGATCCAGCGAGCGTTGAAGCAGAATTAAAGAAACATCATGCCCTTTGCGCTGATGTAAATGAATATCTAGATAGAATCAGGAATCTAAAGGAATCACTGCGACATGAAGAAGGAATGCCTGGATCCTTAAAGGAGATGCTAAGCGAAGCAGTTTCTTTGTTGACATCCTTACCGCGAGAGATGGAAGAGCGTGGAAATTATTTCGAGAGTAACATGCAGATGAGATTGGATTACGCAGCTCTTACAGATAAACTTCACAGCTGGGCTCGTGAAGCTGAGATTCGGCTCGATAGCAATAAAGAAGGACTCGATTTTGAAAACATTTTTAGCGATCTGGAAGAACACAAGGTGAGTTTTTCTTATTGCTTTTTTTAACTAGATGATTTGAATCATTTAAATTAAGAAATGAGAGATTAATTTCGATTGTTTACAAAATTAATACTGTCGTGAAATAAATAATTTTAATTTAATTCACTTTTAATTTCTGTTTTTAGATATATTTCAGCTCCGAATCTTCGATACGCGAACTCGTGTCACAACAGATTCAACAGATGGCAGATAAAATCTGGCCGTCTTTGGATAGTTATGAACAAGAAGAACTAAGTGCTCAACAACAGCAGCATACTCAGTTGTTAAAGAACACTCTTAATACGGCTAAATCGCAACGTTCACGGTTGGAACAGGGTGCAGAGATGTGGAGGGATTATACACAGAGCTTGGAACGTGTTCGCGCTGTTATCAGCAGAACTAAATTCACGGATGAACCGGTCACAACATTAGCTGGATTGCAATTCAATATTCAGAAAATTACGCATGCCCTGAATGACATTCAGGTGTGTCAAGAAATACAGATATAAATTTTTTCTTCTTTTTTGTGATTACAACTACGTATTCTTTATATTACATTTAAAAAAAGTCCGTAAGTCTTTATATTAAATAGTCTTTACATTAAATAGAATCTCCAAGTCATATTGAACTCATATTTATGATATTTGCAATAAAACATTTTTTATGTATAAAATAAAAAAGTATGTCTAAAAAATTTTAATGTCTAATAAATTTTTCTATTTACATTTGCATACGTATATTTAAAAGAAAAATTAAATTGCTTTACGTACGACATACATACTACGCTCGATACTGATTAATTAGATGTCTTTTTATTTCCGCAGAATCAACAATTCGAGTTGGATCTTTTAAATGAACGTGGACAAGAAGTCCTCCAACTCGCAGATATTAATAACAAGAAAGCGATAGAATCGCAGCTCTCCGAGATCAATTCGCAATGGCGCGAATTAGTTTCGGGACTCGAAGGACGCAGGGATGCACTCGAGGCATTATCGCGACATTGGGAAGACTTGGAAGCACAATGGGCTCTCATCGAATCACGATTGATCGCGACTGAGGAAAAAAGTAAACTCGTCGATACAGTGGTACGATCGAAACAACATTTACACGATACTGTCAAAGTATTAGAAGTAAGTAACAATTTTTCTAAAAAATAATAATTTGTCTACTAAAAAAATATTTATCACGAACAATATAAATATAATAATACAATTAGTTTGAGAATCACTATCGGAATAATCTATCTTATGTATACATATATATATATTCCATGAATTTAAAAATAGCTAAATATATTGAAAGTGGGTTAAGCATGTTCTATAATTATTGACATGAGCATAGATAAAACTTTGTATAATAATAGAAAAATGTACGTCACGCGAAGTATACTTTTTGATCCTTTAAATGGCTATGTAAT
The DNA here is from genome assembly GCF_024713525.1 of Acromyrmex echinatior. Lineage (NCBI taxonomy): Eukaryota > Metazoa > Arthropoda > Insecta > Hymenoptera > Formicidae > Acromyrmex > Acromyrmex echinatior. The sequence goes on from NC_141852.1 coordinate 25,993,328, forward strand.
GTCGCATTTTGTGTGGATACACATTCTTATCGATTTACCGTGCACTAAGGATACAGATATACTATTAGTTCTATCTTTCTCTCTTCCTGATGCACCCTCTTTATAAATGCCGAACGTGTCAGACTTGCACAGCCAGGCACCACAGGTGCTCGGCCCTCCAAAGCTAACTACTTTAGTCGCTCACGAATTATCAAACTGTGATGAACGCTCGTAAAAGACGATCATATAAGCGATATTTTTATAAAAGATGCCTGGACATTTTTACAAATATTTTTATTTGAAATTTAATATGTGCTAAAAAATTAAAATAATTTAAAAACTTGGAAAATGATGTAAAATGATCAAAGATCAAAAGAGAAGTTAATACGCTTCCTGACTTTGCTGTGAACAGGAACTTGTAACGGAAGCTGAAAAACTTAAACCTGAAACGGAAGAAGTGAAGAGCTTGGCAGGACCTGTACTCGCGTATCTCGCAGCGTTTACGGAAGCACCGGCACGAAATCTTGAGGAACGCCTTGAGAAACTACAAAAATCCGTCGAATCGTGAGTCAAAGTGTATTTTGCTTTTATATCTGCTCAGAATGTGGACCAGCACCACCTTATGCGATCGCTAGCCAATTAAGTCAATTCAATATTATCTTATCGTTAATTAACATAGGTAATTAAATAAAAAAACATTTTTATAAATAGACTAATAATATAAAAATAATAGAATAACTTTAACAATTAATATTTATTCCATGTATTCTAGCAAAAATATAGCAAATGTTCGCATTTCATATAGCATTCCGGATTTATAAAATTTTACTTTTTCAAGTTTTAACATCACGGTTATATTGTAATTTCAGAAATAAAATATACATGCACTTTTTTATTATTATTTAATACGGAGAATAAAATTGATAATATTTGTAATCATAAAAATTTAATTTAACATATTAAAAAATTTAAGTTTACAACATTTTTTGTATTTGTCTTATTATAATATTTTATAAGTTTTATAATAACTTATTGATCTTTCGGCTGGCAATAAAAGGTGCTATTTAGGTCCTTCTGCGAGCAGATTTGCATGTGCATGTATAAATGTGCATTTGAAGCTTCTGCTTATATGTTCCCTTTTCCTATGACATATACATTTTCTATTTCAGCAATTCTATATTTGTACTGATCAGTTATTTCTAGTATTCCTTTCAGGTGATCATATCATTTTAATTTTTTGCATTTTAGCATATTGGTATATATTAATTAAAAATAATATAATTAATGCAAGATACCTCTTCTTTTAATTTTGACATTTAGGGAAAGATTATAAGATCACGTTTTTTAATAAGTAAAAATACCGACGAGGCACGAATGTGTCGCAATTTTAATAAAGGTTTTTAAGACTGTTATCCTATCACGACGCATCCAAATCATTGCCAAAACACTGCGCTAGCAATTGACTTTTCGGTCGCAATGTCAGTAGTGAAACAGTTGGTCAATGAGCGAGGAAACTAAAATACTTGTAAAACGATAGTGCAATTATTTCAAAACAAAATATTATATTAGGTGTTGGAATTAATTCGTAGCGTTTTTAATGAAAGAATGTTATTTATTTCACATGAGCATTAAAAAATACATTAATGAAAGTACTTCCCATCACTTGTAAAACGCTACGAATTAATTCCAACACCTAATAACATATCACGAATCAACGACAAAGATTATTTTAAGAAGATCTACAGTAAAACTGCGAAAGAATGACAGTGACAAACAATTTTGTGAAAAAGTGTTTTATTAAGGTAAATTTAAATTTTCATATTATTTCCAATTATGTCTTTCCAAATTGAGCTGTTACACAGTAATAGTCAATCATGATAAAATTCTCCGACAAATTTCCGATCATTATCCGTCATGCTTGTACTCCAATTAACGATTACATAATGTTGCGTAAAAATTACAAATCAAATACGTAATAATAGTTACGACGCAATGTGAGTGATCCAAATTCGACATAATACGACTAGCGTTACAAAACAGAATATAAATATAGTACATAAATATAAATATAGCTTGCAGACAATCTCATATATTAAATATTATCTAATACATATCCCAGAATTTAATAGATTATTTTTTTAATAGATTATTTATAATTCTTTGACTAATGTAGAATTAATTTTACTCTATCGAAAATATTAAGAAAAGACAAACGGAACATTTATTTATATCTTACACAACATTCCAATTTTTAAACATCTATGCAATTAATCTTCTTTAATCAGATTTTTTAATTGTCGATAAAGAAATTCAACAATATATGAATTAGATTTTACTATCCATTTGTATTACCAAAATCTAATTTAAAAAAATCTTTCATTCTCTTTATCGTTGGTAATTTAAGAGTTGTTGGTCTCCCACAACGGTTTTTTGTTACGAAAAGATTGACACTAGCTTGTAATCAAATTTAAATAAGTCGCGATCGCGCTTTTTTTCAATATTTGCGAAAGTTAGTCACACGCGCGCATATACAATCGATATTTAGCCGTGATCGCCGATAATCATCGCTTCATTAGCGCTACGTCACCACTAAATCTGTCATATGACGTATGACGTAATACGGGCTGTATAACACCGTATAAACACTCGATATAAGACTACTGAGAAAGGTCGATATGCGTTCCCAAGGGGAAATGTGTCCATGGCCCCTACCATACTTTTTGTCGCCCGTAGTAGTATCACCCAGCGTCAGTTCATTCAGTCATCATCGTACCGGCATCGACGACGTGTTGCGCACGATGCTAAAAATTCTACTTTTCGTTGCATCTTTCTGCAGACGTACCATCGACGCTGATTACGTGTTCAAGTGCTCGCGTTTAAGCACTCGCGGATAACGCCGGCGTGCGACGTTTTGACGTTTTGCCAGGTGGCGGATTGTCATCGGGCATGACGTCTCGTCTCCAATGTATTTACATCCGATTCCGCACGTGTTGTTGTGTTGTCAATGATGGGAGTGGCGTAATTATTATTTTCATGCGGAACGTAACGCACAACAAATGAAAAACTCTGGTGAATACTAACACTTGGACGGATATGAGCTTACGTTTTGGGAACACGCTCTTCCGAGGTATGATACACACGGGATTTTTTTCTTTCTTTTTTGTTCTCGTTAAATATCAACGGAAAAAAGAGACGGTCGTACTAATTCGAGGATACATCTGGATAACGTCCTACAATCGCGACTTAATCAAAACGATTACTTAAACTTGCGAAACCTCATCTCTCGTATGGCGCAAACGTCGTAGTTTCGCATGCGCACAAAGCGGAACAAACTATATTAGTACGATATCGACATACGTGTATCGCACGCAGAATCAGAGATAAATTTCAATCAAAAGAAATTTAAATTGCAGATGAGGACACTGGAATTTATATTATACGAGTATTTTTATATTTTGCGTATGATTGATAAAAGTTAAAAGAAAACACATTTCACTGCAAAATTCAATTTTTTGCAAATTTTATAAAGTACTGTTCTACAATTGAGATTCTTTTTTCTATAATTAATGATGGACGAAAATATAGTGGAAAGTATAGCGAATTTTTTAATGCTCTATATCTACATACCTTAATGTGTCGTGTCATCGATACGTAGTTCGCTGGCCGATCATAAGATGCGTCCGATGCTAATTAAATCTTCGTTAAATATAGATTAGACATCGTCTGAAATAAAATCAAACATTGCATCTTACATACTGTATCATAAACAAGACATGATATCACATACATATGTATCTATGATTCATGATACAATGGAATGTACTATAACAGTCGGCACGCGACTCCGGTAAATTTTTCGCGTTAGAACGTGTAGGTTGCAACAAAATTTATTAATTTTTTATTAACATCAATTATCTGGAATGATAGAAAGATAAAATATTTTTGACAAAATTTTTACAATTAGACACAAATTTCGTAATCTTTGTCATACGAATATTACTGGAATTTTTCTAATAATGAATTTATAATAATAAGATAACATTAGTATAGTCTTTTTAATAATCGATCTATTCAATGATAAATTTTCTATTGTTTTCTCTAAAATTTTGTTGATCAGCGTAGTTAACGTTGTATTTTTATTCATATTTTATATTGTATATATTAGTCAACAACATTTATCCAGAAATTTTTAAACAATAGTATACGTGCATGCAATCTCCATTTTAATTGCTATGCCACTTTGCAATTGTTATTATGACTCGTATTATTTCATCGCGATAGTCACGGTGTCGATTAAATCACGTGCAATACGCTATAAATTTGCTGATTCCATCCAACTAAGATACTAGTTCAAATCTCTGGATACATTCAGTCAATTTTCGTCGAGAAAGACTGCACGATCAATTATAAAATATAAAGTCGGAAGCTCCGACCAAAATTAGTCGTAAAATTTCTACTACAAGTTGCATGCGGTCATTACATATTTTTCGTGTCATTATTTAAAATTCATTCGGTACAGTCTTCTTCCAATTCTCCGTTCCTTATCGGCCTTATATATTCACAGACCGATTATTCTTAGGATGTTCTTGGCTAGCCAAACCATTTCTAAGATCAGGCCGCATGCGTCGCGGCGCCTCGCCAATGCGTCTCAACTGGCGTCTAACGCTAACTCAAGCGACTGTATCCCTCCAATAACGTTTCGAACCGCGAACGCTGCTGTTTGGCTTGATAGTGCCGCGCCATACTGTTATCCAGATAAACGCAAGAATAAAGATAAGGATTAAAGAAAAAATAATCCAGAAAAAGGGAAGAAAGTGAAAAGTTCGCGCTCGGTTCGCTGTCGACTGTATCGCGAAAACGCGAATATCGCGCGTTTCCTCCAACCATACATAGGTACATATATTGCTCGGGTTTATTGTTCGATTACGATATCGTTTGTATAGATAGATAGATTGAGAGTGATTTAAACACTGTTAGTAAGAGAAATTTTTATGACATCCGTTAGGCACTACAATTAACGAAATAGAATCGTGCGCAGCATATGATCGCAACCAGTAAGTTGTGCGATCGATGGAGCTATCGCAGATTATACGAGATCGCGTGAGAACAGATAATCGTTTCGCACCTAAACTCATAGCGCTGGAAATAGATCACTGCGTGCAAATGTTAATAGTTTGTAGAAGGAAACTCATTTTGGCGATGAATTTGATTCGGCTGTCGCGGCACGTAAATTTATCATTCTAATTTCTCTTATTTCTTATTTCAGACGAGCAATTTTCATTACTGCGCGCGGTCACGTGAATGAATTCACAAAATGAAAATATAGAAATAGGGATGACACATTAAACACCTCGTACGAAAAAACTTACTTTCAACGATAAATTAAAAAATATATTAGGTGTTGGAATTAATTCGTAGCGTTTTACAAGTGATGGGAAGTACTTTCATTAATGTATTTTTTAATTCTCATGTGAAATAAATAACATTCTTTCATTAAAAAACGCTACGAATTAATTCCAACACCTAATAATATAATACAATTATAATACATTAAAAAATATAATATAATACAACGATATACGTTATAAAATAATTATAAAATAAAATAAAAAAAGTGTCTATGTTTTACATAACTAATCTATAAATCTTACATCACAGGTTTTTTTTTCCTTTTTTTTTAAAATTTTTCATTTGTTTTTCATCGTGTTACATCTGCCGGCCGGCAATCGTATCTCGCATTCAGGCCGGCTCAATGATGTCATCGTAGAAAAAGAATCGTTGCACAAAAGTCAACATTGACTTCGAGAATCCTCATGGTCACGTATTTTGAAAGCAACGTGTAAAAATCAGCAAATACATAATCGCCAACATACTTAATGTCGAATTAAAAGATGGCATGTTGTAACGTGATAAAATTAATTCTACTAAATTCTACTAAATTAATAAGAGTTCACTCTCTAGCAAGTAGACTATAAAGAGAAACGGGATGAGTCGTAATAAATTTCAAATTTGTAATTTTGCGTAATTCTCCGTCTGAGAAACGAAAGTCACCGTTGAAAATACAGATCGTCTTAGTAATGATGAAATCAAAATTGTACTTTCCTTCTAAAAGGACAAGGATGACAGCATACGAGTTTTTAGCAGATGACATCAACGTTTAAATTATTCTTCGTGATTTATGTTGACTGTGCAACTGGCAGTAAAAAAAACATGTAATTTACTCTGTTCTTATTTAAAGAGAGAAGAGACATTTGCGCATTTATCAAAAAAATTCTTCGATAAATGTAAAATAGAAAATTATATTTATAATATTATTAAAATTCTATTACAAAATCAGACACTTTTCTTTTTCTAGTTTATTCGATTAAAAATTAGTATCTGAAAAAAAAAAAAAAAAAACATTTTCAAGCATCAATTTTGTTTCTCGAAACACATCGATTGTGTGGATGCTAAATAAAATAATTGTCTCGTAAAATCATATAACACCTTTTTTGAACAGTGTTTTCTTCGTGGTATACCACAAGTGTGAACAGTCGGCCAAACTCCCATCGGTACATACTTCCTTCGTCTACTTTTAGCCAAGGCTGCCCTGACTGCGCGACTTCGCCTGGGATCGGGCCAGCCGAAGCACAGCGACACGCATTTCCGATTCTAAATTTGTCTCACCACAAATGTTTAAGACTACCGATTATTCCATACAATTTTTTTCACGTGGAACTTTAATATATTATTATATTCGTTTCGGAAATGTCTGTTATTTGGAACGACATCTCAATAAATCATACTCTATATGTGTCTGTAACATGTATATGAGCAATAATAAGAATAATTACATCTTATTATTTTATTCATCTTTTTAAATGTAAGCAGCATTATACTATTTATATTTTTTTATACAATATTATTCAATTTTTTTAGTTTAAGTTATTTTTAGTTATTTTTAGTTTAAGAGGAATTTAATATCACACAGAGACAAGTATTTTAGTTTCAAAATTAAATAGTCGAGCTTGTTTTTCTCGCCAACCTTCCCTTAAATGACCAAATGTATTTACATAAATTCAACGCGTCTGTATGATAAAAAAATGTTAAGAGTCTCTTACGAGAGCCTCTTTCACCGTGCGAATCGTCACCATTCGAATCGTCCTTTTAGACTCGTCGGCTCTCTTCGTGGGAAGTCCGAGAAGGCGAGCGAGGATCTGGAGGCGCTCGAAAACATTGAACGTGAGATCGAGCGCCTACGAAAGCGACTAAACGAGACGCGCGAAAGCGCGTCGAATTTATACGTTTACGGCGTTGATCAAGACGCGACTGAGATCGAACTGGGAAAGCTGAACTCACAGGTTGAGGATCTCGTTGACACCGCCAAGAACTTCTCAGGAAGCATTAAGGCGCGGTACCAAGCTAGCCAGCAGCTAGTACCAAGTGACATTACCCAGCATCTGACCGCACTCGAGCTTTGTGCCGAAGCAACGACACAAACAATGGAGGAAAAACAAAGAGAGCAGAAACGTGCTAGGACTGTTAGGTCGGATTATCTAATCGACGTGGACGAGGTGCAAGCATGGATTCGACAAGCCGAGCTCAAGGTACAGGACAGATCAATCGAGCCGGCTATCCTCAGAGAAAACCTCAGACAAATACAAAACGAGCTGGGCACGATTAGCGATAAGCTCGAACGACTGACGAGGAATGGGCAAACCATCGTCAAGAACACGAGGGACGACGCCGAGAAGGAGCTAATCAATAGCACGATCGATAATCTTACTGAACAACTAGCGCAGATCAAGAGCTGGTTGGAAGAGAAAAAACAAATCGTAGGTGACACTCTAGATGCCTGGCAGAGGTTCCTTGCACTTTATGAGGCTGTCAAGACATGGACGGAGGAAAAACGACAATTCCTAGTCGAACCATTGAAGCTCAGCACTCTTCAGCAAGCCAGACAAAGATTGCACGAATATTCGGTATGTGAAAGAACGTCACTTTTTACGTTCTACGATATGCGACAATGTTCGCCTGACATTTCCTTCGTTTTATAGACAGCAGTCAAGAGCTGCAAGCAGGTGAATAAAAATCTTAGTGACATGGGCAGAGAATTGGAGAATATCGGTCAGGTAACTACCGTGGCGGACCTACCAGAGAAGTTGGCCGAGGCGGAAGAGGGCAAAGTCCAGGTTGAGGGTCAGCTATTGGAAAGGGTTAGTTCACTTCGACCGAAATTTAGGTTAATATCAGTCTATTGTCAAAAATCCCCATATTACAGAATGCATTACTGCAAGAGGCCAGTGAAGAATGGGAGCAATGCGAGAAGAAGATGAAGGACGTGCGGAGCTGGATGGAGAAGGCCAAGCAGACGCTGGAGTTGCCACAGAATAAGAAGAAACCGTTGCGCGATCAACATGCTATTCGTGAGAAAATGCTTAGCGATATCGCGATTCAAAAAACAAAGATCACGATCTCCGTGGAAAAACTCGAGGTGCACTTTAGATCCGGTATCGTCGGCGATAACCGGGTGAAAGATACTGCTGACGATTTGATCGCCGAACTCAATTCTCTTCACAGCACCGTTAAAGAACAGACAACTTCTCTAGAAGTTTGCTTAGCGCAGATAGATCAGTATCAACAGGTTAGCGGAATGGAAAAGATAGCATTTAGTCTTCAAACTACGATACAGTACAATGTTTTTCCATATCGAGCGAGATTGTCTTATTTCGTTTCAGGAAATTCAACAGTTGAGACAACACATTGTGCAGGTGGAGCAACAATTGAGGACGGTACTCAGCCCGACGTATATGCCGAATGATCGAGAAAAAGCTCTTCAAGAGCAACAGGTAGGCATAGCCCTTCTTTCCTTAACGTTCTTATTACCTGCACAAGCGCGCTGAAGCAGCAATTGATTTTTGCATTTGCTCGATACCAACTAAAACCACCACCAAGAAAGAATGCGTTGTTCTATTCCCCTTTGAATTGTCGGAAGGTGGGGTAGATTTTTGCGCGTAATTGTCGGGGGTAGTTTTCTGCGTTTTTGGGCGCAATTATGCAAATCTCTCTTTTCATTTGAATATAATACTCGCATAATTAGAACGCACATGATTTATAACTAACCGTCGATCGAGCCACTATTAACCACATATAACTAGGATTAACTTTTGAGTTATTTGCCATTTATATCCTTGTTATATCGAAAGATAAAATATATAAAAATTAATTCTTTAATATACATATTTCAAAAAATTTCATTAATTTAGAATATTAACAGATAAAATTAATTTGTTTACTATATGAAATGAAGAATTAAGAAATGGCCAATAACTACATATATAAATACGAATGGAAACATCTTCTTAAATAAGATATCATTAATAAATTATATATATAATTACATATTTAAAAAAAATAGTTACATATTTAAAAAAAATAGTTGCAACTGTCAAAACTAATTTAAGATGCTTCCTGCACTGTTTATATATCATATACCTATCTTTTATCCTATATCCTTCTTTTTTACGTGCGAATCTTATTTTTGTACTCTCATGCGTCAAAACTTCATTAAATATCGATATTATTTTCGAGAACTAACTTACATAATTTGTTAATTGAATACGGCTATTTTGTAATTGTACGTTATTTACGTCGATTTTCAGGTTTAAATTTTATTACCGAACAGATAAATTCAAATTTTGTTCAGAATTTGGTAAACTTTTTTATTGTCAAATAACTACATCATCTGCTAACATTTACTAAAACCATCTATACTTTTTACAATAAACACAATGCGAATTAATAATAAATTTAAAATAAATATTTATATTCTATTCTTTTTCTTGTTTGTAAGATAAATGATACATATTTGTGAATTGTACGAAATCGAATCTCGAAAGTTTTTGGTTTCGTGTTCATCATGGTGGTACACCGCTTACAGGGTACTAGTTGGTATCATGTTCTAACTATGTTGATATCCGTTTTCCTTTTCTCACCAAGGTACACACATATAGTCTCCTCCTCGAATCCTAGTTTTTAAGATCATTTAATCTTGCAAAACTTTTGTACTATCATTTCTGAAGGGGATTACTTGATTTTGCTTGTTTTCTGTGTTTCTTTTTCTGGTTTTTATCGTTTAAGTGTTTCACTTATCACGCGTGTATATCGCTACATCTTCGTATATATACTCTCACACATGTATGTGTATTACAATATATACGTATCTTTCTCTTTACTTATCTCTGTTCATGTGTGCGCGCGTGTACATTACGTAATAAGCAATCACGCACATATGTCTTACGTTCTAGAATGAAAGACCACGTAGCAAAACGCGAAGTACTGCCGCACATTCACGTAAAGCGTGTCATGCACCGTTCACACGTACGCATCCCTTACGTGATCTGAATTTTTATGTTAGACTTTCGTAATCCAGACAAACAATCATATAGCTGTAAAAGCCATAGGAAAATCAAGTGACCTCCAATGTCAAGACGCGTGTCGAGATCATGCGAGACAAATCGAATGCTACAATTATTTTCTTACAATATGCTTTAATTTTCCTTTATTTATTGTATCTATTTTTTTCTTATTTCATCGCATTCATTTCTTTATCAGTTGTTTCATTTATGAATTTTTCTTTGATGTATCCCTTGTTCCTTTATACCTCTGTCATTTCCAACGATTACCTGTGCTTCTTTATCTGTCACTATCCTCGCTATCTCCGTCGTTATCGTATTTCAATCTCCCCTTGCGATCATCGTCGTTTATGATTACGTTGTTATCGAAATCGTTACCATTTCGCTCGTTATTCATCATGACTTTTTTGTACTCTGCGCTCTTCCTTCTTACTTAATGTCTGCTTCATTATTAAAACCCTCATGACCTCACTACTCTCATTCCGTCCCTCTCGCTCGTTCGACGTGTTAACGCTCTCGATTTGCGGTTCTATATGCGGTTAGATTTATCGCGAGAAAATCAAATCCTTGCAAAGTAAAATCCAGGCGCGCACCGAGAGATCTAAACTACTCGTACAGCGAGGCACACCAGACTTAGAGCCCTTGGACCCATGACAATAGAGACCTACCCCCGTTGAACGAATCCGACTCTCATCGTTGTTATCTTCGTTTATTCGTTTCATGAATAAGTTATCTCCTCTGTTTTCGATTCTATAATTTTTACTATTATCGATGAATAACGACGATGATAGCCGCTGCATCTCAAATTACACATGCAAAACCTGATCGAAGGAAACATTAACGATAAAGGCGAGATAGAACAGATACAAAATGAAATCCACTCTCACCTTTGTCGTCAACGTTTTTTGATAAGATCAAACGACTTAGTTTAGTACCACATAATTTTTCTAAGTAAATTTTTATCGAGCACTGATTTTCTAATAGATATCACTCTACGAGATTATAAACGCGATTATATTACCATGTATGAGCGCGCGTCTCTTGACCTAAATATCTGTGCTTAAATAGCCATACGATGTGATTGAATAAGGAAAAATAAAAACTCGTTTACTGTCAATCGATGTTCAAGTACATTCATTCACGAAATCCACTCACTTTACTTACGTACACAGAGAGGTTTTCGATATACTTTAATGCGACTTGCTCAAATGAAAACTTTGGCTTTAAAAATAATATCGCCCCCCATCCCATGATGAATGTAAAGAGACTCCTCAAAATTGACATAGTATATGTATTCCATTGCCTTGGCTGACCTTCCGCGGTGGATAAAGCAGAGCCTGCAACAACGGATGGAGGATTGGAAGCAACGCAGCAAGACACTGGTGGATCAGATACACGAGGTGGATCCATACTACATACCCACCAACGAGTACCGGTTCATAGGCCAAGCCTCGTATGCCGATATTGCAGCAGGACGTACCAATAGTCCAAGCTCGAGAAACTGTAGCCCATATAGACACCAACGAGAAGTCACTCCTCCTACCATGACCGCACAAGTATTACGACCCGCGGTTATGCAAGCTCAAAAGTTGACTATGGAACATCCTCTTTCGTTAGACGAGACACAAATCTCAAAAATGCAAATTCATAAAAATGACGCGAATATAAATAAATCAAAATCGCAATTACAAACTGAAACACACGTGCCAACAACAGATGATCGAAGCATAATCGGTGCGGAAGAATGTCAGCAAGCTGTACCCGAAGTCGAATTATCTATGCCACGTCGAGGACGATCGCCTACACGCAAGACAAACTCATCCAAAGTGAAAAACCCCAAAATAACAGCGGATCAAGAAGGAGAAATCGACAGATGTGATAATCTTGGATCTGGCGCGAATTCCAGGGAAGAAACGCAAACGGAGCCCGTGAAGAACTCTCTAGCACCATGTGAAGAACGAAGAGGACGTTCGCCCAGTCCCATGTGGGTTCCCGGTTCTACTTCCTACGCTGATATCCTTCGTGGATGTATACAGACAACGCAGGTTACTACTCCTGCGCAACCACTTAGACAAAAAATGGTTTCTTTATCCGAAGAATCTCGACGAGGTCAAATGGAAGTTCCTCGCGTGGAAGAAGTGACGGAACAAGATATCGCAAACGCTAAAAAGTCTCAACAAGTCACAGAGGTCCAGCAAATTGTACCGACGCAAGAAATACAGACGGGAAACATGCAAATCGCAGAGACTTACTGTCAACCTGAAACGGAGAAAACAGAGGATCAAAATTACACTGAATCTGAATCGACTAATTGGACTGATGAGTCCTTGCAAGATTACAATGTACTGCAACATGTGAAATCTTATGAGAATGTGCCAAGACAACAGCAACCGACGGAGATCTATGATTATATGATACCGGAGACGATGCCGGAATTGGTAGGTTTCATCGGGTCCCATCTTGGAACGTATCCAGTAAGTTCGTACGTTTACGCGCCGTCCGGTCATCATCAGCAAGTACAGCAACTCGATCAAATAAACTTGAATCCTTATGATAACAGTTCCTTAGCTTACGCGCCAGAACATTACGTTGCACCAACCGCATATCTTTCAGCATCGGACATTTATCAGCAGACTCCGATGCAGCAACCCGTTGATGATATGAGACATACAACTGGAATAGTGATGGAAAAACCTGTTGAGGTGCCAATAGTTAGACAATCTGAAGTTCGTAAAGACGTGAGTGCGACTGAACCTATCGATAAGCCTGAACAGCAAAAATCTGTAAATATCTCAAATGTAGAAATTTCCACAACGAATAAAACAGAAGAAAGGAGTATGTCACCATTGAATAATATGGAAACCAAAGGGCAAACCTTTTCGTACGCGCAAATACTTTCGCATGGACTCAGTCCACGTGTTACTTCGACACGCATCGTTAGTGAATCGACAGCCGCGAATTATCAAAGTAAAGAACGTTCTGATTCGCCAAAAGAGTCACTCGAGTTACCATCTCGCGAATTGTCACCATTGCAGGAACCGAAATTCAAACAAGAGTCGCCATCATTCGCGGTTACATCTGATGAGCAATCTAAACAATCCAAAGAAAATGATTGGGACACGATGAAGAAACGGGAGGTCAGGAAGAGGCACCAGCACTCGAAAGACAAAATTAAACAGACGGATGAGAAAAAATCTCGAAAGCCTATCGATAAATCAAAGGAAAAACAAAAGAACGAAAAATTAACTCCGCCGAAACAATTGGAAACGCAAGATGAATCGTTTCTCGATAAAATCAGTGATAGCCCAATGCAAAAAGAGGAAAAACCAGTGCAACAAGAACAGCCAGTAATCGATTTAAATACAAATCCATCGCAAGAAAAGAAACGAAGACAAAAGAAAAAGAAAATAGATAAATCAGTAGGAGACGAAATTGACAAAGCCCTTAGAGAGATTGAGGATATGGATAAACAAAAAATAAGATCTCAGAAAGACAAGCTTAAAGAGCAGAATAAGGAAATCAAATCTCGAGATTCTGTTAATGAGATGATAGAAAAACATAACGATGAAACTGATAAAAAACAAAGCAAATTTGGTGAAAAGTCCAGGAAATCAAAAAAATCTAAAGAAGCAACAAGAATAAAAGAAACTATATCTGTGGAACACGTCATGTTGCCAAGTAAAATCAAAGCAAGCGATAAAAATATTTTAAAAGATGACGTGGAAGATAAAAAAGATACGAAGGATGCAAAAGTCTCAGATTCCAAAAATGAAGAGGAGATCCAAAAAGATATTACTAAGGAAATGTCGAAAGAATTGCAACTCGACAACAGCCACATTAATTCTAACAAACTCGATGTAACGAAATGTAAGAACAAAATTGATAAAGATACAAAAATCGAAGAACAAAACGGAGAGGCTTCAGAAAATAAAATGTATCAATCGGATGTTTTAAGTAACAACAAAAAGGATGAAATAAAAAATATAGTCGATGAAAATAATATAACAAAAGATGTAAAATTATTAGTTACTCAAAAAATCGAATTGGAAGGTACAAATGGAAAAACAGATACGTCTACAAAAATTGAAAATACAAAAAAATATAAAGATGCTTCAAAAAAAGAAAAGAATAAGACAAAGTCAAAAGAGGTGAAACTGGAAGTTGAAGATAGTAACATAAATCAAGAAAAGCTTGAAATCAATACTAAAGAAATAATTGAGGACAAATCTTTAAAATCAATTAAACCATTAACTGATATTGAAATAAAAGATTCCGAATCAAAAACGCTTAATGTTACAAAAATTGCTAGCGATGTAAATGAAAGCAAAAAAAGTAAAACCAATCCTCGAAAGAAAGACAAAGCCTCTAAAAATAAAATAAAATCTGAAGCCATAATTGATCCATCATCTATGATTTCAACAAGCAAAGTTTTGGATGAAATTAAAATAAATGTAAACGATACAGAAAAACATGACGTTCCAAAATTAGAACAAATGATCGATGAAGCTAAAATCGTAGAAGCAGCAGTAGTTCAGGAAACTTCAAAAGAAATATTGTTGCCTGAAACAATTCAACAAACAGCACAGGAAATTGTACAAATTGATAAAAATGATAAAACAGATGATTCAGTTGGAGTTAAAGAAAGCAAAGAAACAGAGCATCAGACAAACGCAAAATTAGAAGTTGAAAGTTTCACGACGGAAAATTTAGAGATCGATACAATGGATGAGAAAGAAGCAATTAATAATAATACAAAAGTAATTGAGAAAACTAAAAAACCAGAAGTAGAGAAATGTCAGATAAAAACAATGAAACAGAAAAAATCCGAAAAAACAAAGTCGAATGTTCAAGATAAAAGAAAAGAAAATCGTATTGAAATGCCGCAGGATGTTGAAAATAAAACTGATGAAAAGAAAGATGAACTTAATATCGAATTTTTAATTGCACCTTCAAAAGAAACTATCATCCAAGAGCAATTTTCGGAAAAAATGAATTTGACTGAACAACATGTATCAATGCTTAATAACAGCTGTCTTGTTCAATCAAAAACAGACGCTGAAAATAACCATGGCGTTAAAATAGACAAGGAAGAAGATATAGTACTCGGCCAAGTTAATAAATCAACTGAAAAACCTACAACAGTATCTGAGATAGATTTTGCTAAACCTACTACAGTAACTAAGAATGTCGAAATTATTTCTATTACAGAAACACTCCCTAAAGAATCTGAAGTTTCTTCAGAAATAAGTAATACCGTTTCGGACATGGAAGAAAAATATCGGTATATTAAAAATGGGAAACTTGATCATGATAAAGAAACAATTATTAAAAACGAAGATGTTAAGACCGATATAAATGATGAAAATTCTCTACTAACGGAGGATATTAAAAAATCGAAAGACGTTGCACCCAAGGAAAAAATGTCGAAACGTATGAAGAAAAAAGAACGTCTGTCTCCTAAGCATACAGCTGAACAAACGAAACAGTCTTTTTACGATAAATTCCAAGAGGAAATCGTTTTCAAGGATGATTCAACGAAGAAAGAAGAAACCCCAAAGTTTATAAATCTATCTCTTGCGAAAATTGATAATGTTGATAATGAAAAGACGCAAGAATCATCGAAAAAGAATGAAACTGAAACTGAATTTGATTCTAAAGTTTCAAGTGATTCGGTCGACAAAGCTCAAGTATATAAAGAACACACAGATGAAACACATAATAATTTAGAATCCGAACAACCGTCTTCGACAGGGAAGGCTTTGATTATAGAGAAAATGATTACTACCGTAACGACTACAACCAGCGTTCCAGGATCGGTAAAGGTCAAGCCACCCGATGTCAAGTCCGTTAAATCGGTAGAAATAATAGAAAATATATCCCTTCCCAAAATTGTAGGTTCCAAAGTTACCGAGTTAATCACTTTGCGTCCTGAAACTGTAGAGGCTAGTCTTACTACTACTTATGCTAGGGTATCAAATGATTCTCTCGTTAGTATGCAATCGGATCAGGCAGCGATTTCTCAAAAAGTAGGTTTAACTTCCGCGATTTCCACCGAAAACAATGTGATATCCGACGAAATGACCCTCTTCGATAGCGTGCAGGATAGGAGAAATGTTTGTTCGAGCACTTCAGAAAGTCGCGATATGTCAAAGAAATCCCCGCCAATGACTTCAGCCGAAGAGAAGAAAGGAGAAGTTATTATTCAATTAAATGATACAGAAAGATTGGGAAATCAATTAAAGGTAGAAATTCCTGAAGAAAAACAAGAGAATGATAATAAAAAGGAGAATACTGTTATAACAACATCAGGAAATATTGCTGTTGACACTATTTTACAAAATGACAATATCATAGAAGGCCAAAATATTGATAATTCAGTTAAAAATAATCATATTATACTAAGTGATGAAACTAGTCAAGCTGATTCAAATATTTTAATTGAGAACGATAAATGTACAAATGAAAATGAAGTCAATGCTGCTAATAATATTCAGGAAAAGATAGATAGAAAAACAGAATTTGCGATGGAATGCGAAAGTAAACACACAATCAGAAAAATAAACAGTAAAGAAATACCTGAAAGTTCGAAAATAAAGAAGGAAATAGTGCCTGAACATTTATTAGATCTTATTAAACCTTATGCGATGGATCGCCATGCTTACAATCATGCAGAAAGTAATTTTCATCGTTATTTTAAAGTTGTTAAAACAGTAAAAAAAGTACAACCTACTGTTACAGTTCATACAAGACCAGAAAGCATAGAAAGAATCGTACAAGACTCGGTAATGAAACCAATCGATGTTAAATCATCGAACCAAGAAATGAATGAAAGCGATTATAGAAGACATGCTTTTATCGTAGATGCGCCAAAATATCCGATCGCGAGTTTTTACGAATTTGAGTCGCAATGGATTAAAATGAAATTCGTGCCTGAAAAATCCGTATCTATTTCTTCTGATGACTCTGAAGTATCTGTAAAAACTGCAATAGAAAGAGAAAAACAAATTGTTGACGAAAATAAAGCTGTAAATGTAGTGTCTGACTTTACAAAGGATACAATTGCGATTGTAGAGAAAATTGAAACAATTGAAACAAATGATAGTGAAGATAAAGATAAAAAATCAAAAGATTTACAACAATCTGTACATTTAATTTCAGATGATTCTTGGATGAGTATTTTAGATGAACCAATGATGATTGAAGACGATTTTGACGATACAATTAATTCAGAAGAAAATACAATTAATGAAACGGTAGATACAAAATTGATAGGTGTTGAAAACCAAGACCGAACAAATGAAGTACAGATACAAGAAAAACAATTATCCGAAAATATTTCTGAAGTTGTAGAAATTCCATCGTGCATAGAATCAATTGAAGAAATTCGAGAGCCAACTTTAACTTTAGTTAGCACATCTGCTAATAATATGCTATTTAATAATAATGTAAAAGATTTAATTAGTATTACTAATGATTCAATACCACAATCAGTTACAGAATCAAATGTTTCCGTTGAAGCATCCACCGAAAAAATCAGTAATAATCAATTGACAGATGCAGAAATAATAATAGATACAAATATTCAAGAAAACAAAACCGATATAAAAAATAATATTGAAACCGACCAAGAAATTAAAGAAAAACCAGCAAAGATACCGTCTGTTCATCTAGAATCTGATGATGCTTGGATGGCTCTTCTTGAGGAAGAAATAATAATTGATGATGATTTTGATGAGTTGGAAAAAATAAAAGATAACCAAATTAAAAAAAGGGAAGAAGATATTGAAATAAAAGAAGCAAAAACTAAACAACAAATCGAAGAAAAAGAAATAAAAAAGAAAAAATTAATAATTGAAAAACAAGAAGACACGGTAGAGCAAAAAGAACCAATTATTGAAGAGCAACAAGAAAAAATTGAAAAAGAAACAATAATTGAAAAATCAGAAGAAATTATTGAAGAAGACATTGAGACCAAAGAACAAAAAACTGAAATTTTAAATAGTACATCCCTAACAGAAATTGCTGTAAAAGATGAATATCATACTAGCATAAAAGATATTAAAAATGAAACAGTTATGAACGAAAAACAAACCGATAAAACAAAAAATCAATCAAGGAAAAAGAAAGAGTTAAAACATGCTAAAGTCACAAAAACTAAAGATCAAGCGAAGACTAAAACTGCAAACAAGCAGAATGATGACATTAAAACAGACGTCACTAAAGACGATTTATCATTACAAAGTAATTTAGAAGAAAATAAATTGGAAAATAAAAGTGATTACAAAATAAAAGAAGCAGAGAAATCTTCGATAGTGGACAAACAACAGGTTGAATTGCACAAAGATAAAGAAGAGGGTGAGAAACGTGAAGAACGTAAGAAATCCAAAAAATCCAAAAAACAAAACCAGAAACCTGAAGTTATTCTTAAAGAGAAATCAGCATTAGTGAAATGTGAGGATAACTTAAATAAAGATGACAGTATTACTTTCTCTAAAGCGACAGAATCAGATGTATTTGAAACATCATCAATTGTGGAAAACCAACAAGAGTCAAAGGATGACATGTCTAAATATGACAATCGATTAAATCCGAAATCATGGGCAGCAATTGTTGGTAAAAAAGGTACAACAGAGACAACTGTTGCTTCGAATGATGACTTTTTAAACACTCAAACATCTGCTATTACTCAAGATACAAATGATAATGTCACAAATGTTGTAAAACAATCACAAGCGCCGACTGAGTATGACTCATGCGAAATTCCATCAAAAGAAGAAACACTCACAACGCACTTACCTTCATTAGAAAAGCAAATAAGCAAAAATGACATCGAAGAATTAAAGGCAACAGTGGTGGATGAAATCAAACCGATCGAGGAGAAATCCACAGAACTGTTGAAACAGCTTAAAGAAAGTAATAAATCTTACGCACAAGTTACAGCCTCCTCCCGAAGAACTTCTCCTCAGATTTCTCAACAAGAAACATATTCAGTAAAAACTATTCCATTAAAGACGGATCATTTGGCGATCAATGTAAAAACACCCATTTCAAATGAAATGCACGAAGATTTTATTACAGAAAAATTACAAAATCCATTAGAACAAGATAACAAACAAGATAAAATGGTAGTACAGTCTTCTGATTATCAAACAGTTATTACAAACCTCAGTTCCCAAGAAGAATCAATTCCTTGGGTAGAAGAAGTAGAAAAGGAAACAATGGCTATTTCAACTATCTCTGTTGATTCAATTAATACGAAAGATAATGAAACATATGTAAAATCAGAAAATACATGGGCTGCAATAGTTGGTAAAAAATCTATAGAATCACCGGAAGTTAGTGATATTATTAATCTCGAACAAAGTCTTCCTAAACCAGAACAAAATATAGAACCTCCGCTGCAGGTCCAGATTTATGTGGAGGAGGCTCCTAAACAAGAACCTATAGAGAATTTAGTTCAGGTAGACGAACAAGGTTTTATAGAATTTGTTAATCGGAAGGAGTTACGCTCTAGACGTTCTAGATCGCGCTCACGAAATGCTAGGCAAGATAAAAGATACGCAAATAAAGAAATAAAAACACTAGATATAAAATCTGAAAATAATGAAGATATTAAAGCTAAAGAGATGGAAAATAAAATTGAGCAATCTGTGCAAAAAACTGAAAATGAACAGAGAACAATTGATGAGAACGACGAATTGACAAAGATTATGAAAGAAGAAAATGCCAAATCATCTAAAAGCAGAGATAAAGACAAACAGAAAAATGACTCGAATGAAAACAAAATGCAATTTGCAGAAAATAAAAGTCATGTTGAGAATAAAATTATTCAAGGAACAAAATCCGAACCAAGCGCAACACTTAAAGGTAAAAAGACTAAGTCAAAAAATAAAGCTGGTAAAGATTATATGAAACAGCAATCTGAAGTTAATGAACACAAAGAATTACAACATATCGAAAAACCGAGAGAAGATAAATCTGCAAATGAAAATAAAACAGAACATAATAAGAACCAATTAGAAAATATTGAAGATCAATCAATAAAAGAAATAGAGTTAATTAAAGATACAGAGCATGAGCAAGAGAATAAATGCAAGGATATAACAGCACTTCCGATTGTAGATCAAAACAATACTACGAAATCTAAAAAGAAGAAAAATAAAAAGGGAAAATTTGTAATTGAGCAACTGAGTGAAAGTACTTTTGATATAGACAAAAAGACAGTTATAGCTGAAGATTTAGAAAAGAAAACAGAATTGCCAGTAGAATCCAAATTAGATGAAGTAAAATTTGAAGCAATTACTATAGATATGACATGTAATATACTTACGTATCCAGAAAATGAAGAAATTTCAGCAGAAAAAATTAAAAGACAAGAAAATATTAAACAAATTGTGATTCCTACAGAAAAGGAAAGTACAGAAAAAGAAAGTATTGAACAGAATATGATAGTTGACGAATCGAAAAATGCAGAAATACGTACAGAACCTCACTTAGAAAAAATAGAAAAAAATATTACGGAAGAAAAAGAAATTCCTAAATTCACAAAAGCAGAAAAACGTAAACAAAAGAAAAAAGTAAAAATAGCCCAGAGCAAATTTACTGATTCATCTGAAGATATAAACACTATTGAAAACATTAAAATAAAAGAAATCGCATTATCAAAAGATAAAATAGACGATGAATCAATAATTGAGATACAATCTGTACAAAAAGAAGAAATTGAGAAACCTTTGGAAAAATTCGAAACTATAAATGAAACCTCACTTCCACATATAACTTCGCTAAAAGACAAACAAAAAGCTAAAAGCAAATCCAAATCGAAAAAAGAGAAACAACAAGATGATAAAACTAAGTCTCAAAATTTTACAACTACATTTACAACTGAGCCTAAGGAAATCAAAACTCTATCCATTGTAGAAAACACTGAAGTAAATTTATCTAAAGAAACAGAAGTATGCAACATTACGCAAATTAAGGAAGAAAATATCAAAGATCAAATATTAAATGATGAATTAGCTGAAATTTTACAATCTCCAAAAAATGTAACTAACAAAGATCATTTCTCTATTGCCACGGAAACAATTAAGCAAGAAGACATTAAAGAATTAAAAGAAAATGTTCTTGAAGCCGAAGAAGTACCCACTGATATTTTGAAAGAAAAAACTGAAATTGACTTGCTTCAAACAGAAGAATCTAACAATATTTGTTTATCTAAATCTGACAATATTTTGAAACTACATGATATTACAACTAACGACGATAATACCAAAATAGAATCGGTATTGATATCAGATAAAACAAATGATGAAATCGAAACAGAAACTCCAGTTAATCATGTTTGCATGCAAAAGGAGTTACCGTGTGACTCGGTAAATGCAGCTATAAAACATTCTCTACCGTCAGATAAATTATCTTCAACTGTGCAACAATCCTTCGAAGACGAGGATAAATTGAAATGCATTGCAAGTACTGAACAAGAAAATTCTGACATTTTAGTTGAACCATCCAAATCTAAAGTCCAGTTTTATATAGCGGACGAAATCTTAGTTCTGAATCCCGATCGACGGAAGCACGTTCCATCAACATCCTTCCTGCAGGAACAATCTACAACTGATTCGTGTACAACTAATTCATGGTTCCTGTCCATTGATGATGGTTTTTGGCCTGACAAACGACCCTATCACGAAGCTGAGCGTGATCATTTCGAGAACTTAGCCTTACATACAAAAAAAAATCTCTCACATGATAGTAAACGTGATTCCGACAATCGTCCCCAAGATCACGACGACGACAATTCGGGCGGTGGTAGCAGTGGTAGGTCATGGGATTCTTGTGGAAACTCATGTTCTCTTCTGGGTACACCTCAGACAGAACGTATGATAGCTGATCTACCCGGTGGCATATGTAGTTGGAGCGACTATAGCACTTATCTATCGAGCGAGAGCGAGCGGACAATGGATCACAATCTACCACTCGGCACGATCGAGGATCCAACATTACATTCGAGTTTATCTTTGGATAACTCGTTGCCAAACGAAGTCCAGTTATCATCTCCTAGATTCCCGTCATCATCCTCTCCCTCCCAGGATCCGCAGATTGAATCGTGCATAGAATCTCTTGCAAACGTCGAAATAACACCGTGGGAATATCCTGTCTCTTCTTCGAATAGTTTCCAAAGTTCCAATGATCCTAGCACTTGCACCAAATCATCGACCTTTACCCACCTTCCACAATCCAAACTGCATTTAGGTAAAGAGACGAGGGAGGGATCCGTGCAACGGTGCAGCCCGAACGGGGAGGTGGAGAGAGAGACGGCTAAAGGCGAGGCTGAAAGGATACGCAGGATCCAGGTGCGATCACCGTCACAGCCAGTGCTCGGTCTTGTTCTAGTCAAATTTGAACCAAGTCCGCTGCTATATGTATATATACATCTATATGTATATATACGTGTTGTATTTAGTTATCTGGATTGTCTACCACTGGTTTTTCGCTCTCTCTGTCTCTCATTTTGTAAAACGACTACGTTTTCTTTTACTTGTTCGATACTGAATCCAATGTGTGTGATTTTCTTGTGTCGTCAATTACAATCCATTCATACATAAATATATCGTTATTGCTGCTCTGCCTACTCGCTATTATCGAATTATTATTATTGTTATAAACTTGTCTTAATTTCACAAAACATTTTAATTTTTTACGAATACATTTAACAAAATGAAATTAATTAGTATAATATGTCATATGCATGATATAGCGATAATCTTCCTTTTAAAAAATAGTTTGTAGTACTTGCATGTTTATTCCGCTTATAAATATGTGCTTTTTGTGTATATGTATATATATATATATATATATATATATATATATATATATATATAGTTACTTAAATACCTATATATATTACGCTTACTAGATATCAATATACATACATATATATCTACATTTGTAATATATTGATAATTTGTAATATATTGATAAATGAGCGATAATATCAAATATCAACGAAATAATTCATGCAGAATAATTGAAAATCAATAGCTCATGGAAAATATAAATTAATACGCAGTGTTCCTAATTTTTTTTACTTTTGGTTGCTGGCAACTTTACGTGACAGGTCTTTGTATTCGGACTGCTTAACGAGATATCCCGAAATGTACAATTTGCATGATGAGGATTTATCTCTTTATATATAGCAACGAGTGTTTGTATATCTTTCTATAACAGAACTGAATTGTCTTCATCAATGTGCTTTTATTGTATTTTGCAATATATCATTTTATAACATCAAATAACATCCTTTTTTACAGGTTTTAAAAATTTTTTCATTTAATAGGATTAATATTCAGCGTGAAAATTGATTGAATTCCGTCGTGTGCACGGCATGATTGAAGTAGTGATAAATCTCGTAATCAACGATAAAATTGCTAATGATCGTTTATGTTTTAGGACGTCGAAGAAGGCCTCGCTTCTTTACAAGCAAGACTTACGAATCTCGAAGGAACGATGAGCTATTTGCCTCGAGATAGTATAGAGTCTATGCTTTCATCTCTTATGGTAAGAATGTTAAATAAAGGAGAAAAAATTGTATATCTATATAATCATTAAAGATTTAATAAAATTAAAGCAAGTTAAAAAATAAGAAAATTAAAAAAATTTCTATTAAATTCGTATTATCATTCTAGTAGATTAATTTTCTTATACAGAAAAATATATCGGAAAAGACGATTCAAAGAATTCTCTCTAACTTCTTTAGACTATATTAATGGAGCTTCGCGCCTACGATGAGGATGCTATGCAACTTCAAAAGCGATTGCAAGAAATTCCTGCCGATATTGAATCTCAAAAACTCTCGATAGCTTTAACGGGAATTCATACACGCGTCACTTCCCTTCTCGATCAAGCAGAACAAGGGAGGACAGCTCTGGAACAAGCACGAGAAAGCCGAGAGAAACGTGGCCAAGAGATTCATACTTATAAATTATTCCTCGAAGAGACAGATACTTGGTTAAGAAATGTTGTATCAAAATTGCATGAGCAACATTCACTTAATACCAGCAAGGTCTGTTTCAATATAAACTTTTTTAATAGAAGATTATTGTACTTTTTGCGTTCGCTATATATTAAATCTGCTATTTTGGACTTTTATATTTTATATTCAACAATTTTAAAAACTTTGAAAAATGATTAAATTAGATATGTATTCTTTTTCTTAAAAAAGTCAAATGTTAATCCTTATTTCTAATCATAACTCAATAGTTTTATATTAGATATAAGTATCGGTTTAATATGGTCGAGAATTAATTTGATTAAGTATAATACGTTATTCATTGCACGCAAAATAATGCTAAATTTTTTACTTATCACAACGGACAGGCTTTACAGGAAGAATTAATGAGTCGTGCACATCAAGTCTCAGAACTCGAATCGTTGCCGGAAGTGAGCACGCTAGCGATAGCGTTGAAGGAAGCCCTCTTGGACGTAATCGACCGTCTCCAACGAAAGCAGCAGGTATCCAACGCTTCGGGGGCTTTCGCAAATATCACTACTCTTCATGGTGGCTCGGTTGCTTAAAGCGATATTACAAAGAATTCGGAAAAATAAATCTTTAATTTTTGGAACTTGCCAAAGCTTCGCTATACTGGGAATAGAAAATAAAAAGCTTGCAACTTGCGATTATTACAAAGCTGATAAGCTTTGTAGAGCGGATGAAAAATTATAAGTAACGGATAAAATTAATGGACAGTCATATATAAAATTTAATGTTTCCTATTTTCACGTAAACATCAAAAAAGATGTAAATCTACATCAAAACTATTTAGTCTCTTGAGTCTTTAAGAGTCTGAAATAGTGCCTTTGAATTTGGATAGTCATTCCGGAAACAACGTGTAATACGTATCAATTAGATGATAATGAACGCTTTGTAATAAGCGGCAATAAATATAATGCAACTGTCGGCAATAGACATTCTAGTCAAGGTTAATAAAACAATTTTACTTTTGCATGCTTATATGAATATAAATCGTTTAATTGTACAAAACATTATTTTGAGAATATTTTTTTTTTCTTTTATCTTCACCGTCGTTGCTACAAACACATGCGCTTCTTATCATGCACATTGTTTCACTAGATATCATGCACCGTATGTTATTAGTTCATTGTACATTACTTGTATCATGTGATTATTATGTATTTTCGTTTATCTTAAGGTGATGGATGTAATATAGCATTGCATGTAATCAAGGAATGTTAATACATTGCTGTAATATTTCATGTAATTAAAGAAAATTCTCATTAATACCTGTCCCTCTTCCTTTTATTATACGTTAAATATGATAGTTATGTATCATATTTAGTCCGGCATAAATAATATAAATAATATCGAGTAAATAATAATTTCTAAGTATGTATATATACGACATACTGATAGATAAAACCGTTAAACTAAACTGTTTTAAAATGTGTGCATATATTATTCATATTATTTTCATGATTAAATATTATTCATATTTTTTTTATATTATAAATCATCTAATTGGCAATGTGTCAATACCTAGTGATAATTAACTTTATTTATTATTATAAAAAAATAATTAAATTTTTTTCTACGTTACAGTTTATATATAGTTATATGTAATTTAATTATCACAAGCTATAACATATTGCAAATAGTTTCTTATAACAAAAACTAGATAGAAATATTATCAGAAATAATTTGTGTTAAATAAACGATTATTATCCATTGTTACTCTACTAATTAAATAAATTCCAGTTTGAGTATTACCTTGTCTCAGTTTCTGTTTTAATCTGTTTAACAAAAAGAAAAAATAAACCTAATATTTCATTTATTTTTCACAATTAAAATAATTAACAATAATTTTAAATATAAGAACATATTCATTAGTTCGAAACATATACAGAAATAGATACAAATACCTTTGCAATAAATATTTAAATTATAATGCCGCAAATATATATTAGTGTATTATTTCAACAAAATTGTTATCCTCGTAGGAGATCTGTGATGAGGAAGCTCAAGCTGACGATGAATCGACAGAAAGAGATAATGCTACTTTGGATGAAGCACCTTCAATTCATTCCTCCATAGAAGGCGGTCCGCCATCTTTAGCTGACGTTTCTTTACAGACAGGTCAAAGTTTACTAATCGACGACGTTGTCGAAAGAAAAGCACAACTCACAAAACAGACATCTACAACACAGATGCCACCGTCAACCACGTGTCATTCTCTCACCACGCAGACATCACAGGATTTATTGCCGAGCGAGAGTGCTCAAACGCAGGAAGCTATAAAGGTTTTAAAAACTACAACAGGCGATCATGATGTAATCGAAATAGCGACCAAATACGTACCGTCTAGTTCTAGTCAAGAAATAGCGCGTCGGGAACAATCCAGCATTCTGTCCAGCGAAGATATCGTTGTCGATATGAAGTACCAAGACGCGAAAAAGACCGATAGTGCAACAAGCGAGCTAAACATTGTTCACGCTGCACCACAGTCATTTGAGACGATTCTGGTCGAACCAGACGACATCACTACCGAGGTAGTTGTCGACGCTGATGGCACCAAGAGAATAATCGTAAGAAAGTTACGACGTACTGCAGTCACCAGCAGGCAAACCACACAACAGCGCGTGTCCACGATGTCGACAGCAGTCGGAGATACGCTAACGATGATGCAAGCTTTCTCAGAAGCTGCGATGAGAGATCAACAAGTCACCATGACTAGGACAAGACCAGATGGTACTATCGAGACTACGACAAGGCAAATTTACGGTGGCAAAGTTACTACAAGCGCCCCTGTCGAAGGTATCAACGTGGAGGAGTACGAATCCGAACCCCGTTACACGCGCATGGTAACGCAAGGTCAGATAGGAGATATCAGCTGTCAGCCTGTCGAGGAGGAGATACTGATGGAGGGCGGTGAGTATCAAACGAGGACATCAAGCGTTCATGCTGTAGTGCAACAAGTCACAAGACGGGTGATCAAGCGAACGCGTAAAATCATCCGAAAAGTTACCATCGTCGATGGTAAAGAGATCACTACTGAAGAGGTGATTGAAGAGCCTGAAGAAGTAGAAATAGATGAGCAGGATATACCGCATATCAGTATCAACGTAGTTAAGAGCGAAGATCAAAAGACTTTCCCAGTGGAAAAGGCAATAGAGCAACGAGAAGCAGCGACATCAGAGATGGGATCTTATATCTCCGAAACTCCGATGCAAGGACCATTTTTTGGACCATTTGCTAAAGATATAACGAGCATATGTCGAGATAAAGCAGAGGAGATCACAAAAACTTCGGTAACAATTGCGGAAGATGACATCTTGAAAACCAAAACATTGGATACTGAAAATAGCAAAAAGGAAACTACATTGTTAGAAGAACCTACGATAAAAATAGTAGATTCTACAATGGACACAGCTGATTCTAAGATAAAATTAACGGATTCTACACAAGCTGCAGTGCTCTCTTCTTTGAAAGAGCATGTAACACAAGAAGAAAATTTGGTTAGCATTCAAGCTGATGAAGGTATTTCTACTGTACAAAGTGACGAAAATGTGACACAAACAGAAATTAAATCGCAAATGATGGACAAACAAGAATACAAGCACTTTCCTACCGAGGTAAATGGCACAAGTATACTTGCGATCGATAATCAAGCGCTAATCGATGCTGAACGATCTGCTGTTTTGCAGACTCCTGTTGAAGATGTTGCAACGGTACAATCGGAATCTGTAAAATCTCCATTAGAGCCGGCCGTAACAGATGATGAACCAGTGGTCACCAAGGCTACTTGTAAGTCTGACGATGCACCAGTAAAGAGCGAAACACTCGGTATCGAGCTAGAAAATGGCACGGTAGACGTAGAGACGCACCATGGTGATAGCAGCACTGTAGATGCAGATAAAAATATCGATGTATTGAATGTTGTATTAGAAAAAAAGTATGATGAGAAAGAAGAATCGAAAAGAAAGGTCTCTCTCGAATCATCCAAAGAAGTTACAACCTTAACATCACTTCAAAAATTGGAGCTAGGAAACGGATCGATTGCTTTAACAAGTAAGTTAGATATTTCTGAATCTGACAAAAATGCGGAAAAAACTATTTCAAAATTGAAAGATGCGGAAATATCTTCCAAAAAACGGCAAATATCACCAGAATTGTTCATAAGTGAAGAAAAAGATAACTCTAGGGATGAAGCATTCAAACCAGAATACAAACCGATGTTTCATAAGGTTGAAATATCTCTATCGGTGCGTAAAGAAGATGAAGAAGTGGAACCATTAGTTTCTATCAAAACTCAGGCAGAACGACCCGAAATTGCCCCGTATAGCATCGTTAAAGAAGATGTAGATATTAATCTTCCAGCGGACAAGGAAACGACAGAAGTGATACACGATAAAATTGTGCAGACCACCGCCTTTCTCACTGCTGAAAAAGAAACAGAAACCTTACAATTAAGTACTGCAGAAAAAGAAGTCGATGTTTACATCGAATCGCCAGAAAAGAGTAAATCGGATACTACAAGTCATAAAAGTAGAAAAAAGAAACGGCACAAGGATAAATCAGAATCCTTGGAAAAACCAGCAGAAACAGACTCTAGCACTTCCATTGCTACATCAATTGCCGAATCTATGGAGATCAATATTCCATCATCTGATTCGTCCAAACATGCTAGTGAGCAACCACAACCGGACGTCACAGATATTATCAAGTCCGAATCTTCTCTAAGCTTAGACGACAGCATTGTGGCAGAGAACGACGGATATCAACCGGACGATAAAACTATGGATGAATTGTCGATCGCGGTGGAAAATGAAGACGGCATAAAGAAGAAAAGGAAAAAGAAGAAGAAGCAAAAGGTTCGACCACTTCGAGATGAAGATATGACTTATATGCCCAAGACTAGTAGCGATGATGCGACGTTCACAGACAATAGTCTTCCTTTAGAAATTTCTGAAGTAAAAGAAATAACCACAAAGGATAAGAAAAAAGAGGACATCACGATAGAAGAAGATGGTCGAATTATAGAAGAGGAAAAAATGAAAGAAGATGTAACGAAACCAGAAGATGAGACAAAAGAAATTAAAGTCGAAACAATACAACAAGAAAGTAAACACGAAACTACGTTAGATGACGCGAATACTCAAACAGCTATAGAAACGTGTGATGTATCGACTTCGCTTACTCCAAAAGAAGAGGAAAGTCTCTCTACGTTCATGCAAACCTCTCCTGAACCGGTACCGATCACTTTGGAAGAAGAAATACAAACGGCTAAAACTGAAGAGACTCATATGGAGACACAAACATTTTTAGAACCCGGACTTGATTTCAGCGCGCAAACTATCGCGGAAGAAACACCGGAAGTCGAAGATTCAGGTGTACAAACTATGACACCCACGGCGACGCCAATGGAAGAGTTCGCTATTCAAACTAGTCCAATAGAAGATATTATTCCTGCCTCAGTGGAAACAGAAGATTCTCAAGCACAGACAACTCAAATTGATGTTCACTCCACGGAAATACAAACGTCACCTGTTGAATCATCTTCAATGATAGCGACTGAAACTCAAACAGCAATAAATACTGTAACAGAAGTCGAGCAACAAACTACTCCACCACTAGTGGCAGAGAAAATTATTGTGCAAGAAATTTCTATTCAAACGTTGTCTGAAGTACCAGAATCTTACGAAAGAGATGTGCAAACAAGTGCCCCGATTAGTCCAGAACAACTAGATGTTTCGCATACAGATACTCAAACAATCGCAGAACCAGAAGTTCCTGCTGAAACAACGGAAACACAAACGACGCCTGAAGAGAGTCCTCGAAAAGTGGAGTTGCAGGAATCTGAAATGCAAACAAAATCGCCTGAGCAAACTAAAGAGACTATGATGCAAACAAGTCCAATAATTAGTCCGGAACCTATACAAGTGTGCGAAGAATCTGCTCAAACTAGCATTGAAGATATGAAACAAACTGCAGAGGAAGAATCACAGACATCAGAAATCAGTCCAAAGAAAACTGAAACTTCTGATAGTTCGGTGCAAATAAAGGCAGAAGAATTGATACCACAAATTGAAGAAAGTGTACAAAATATTCCCGAAGTATGTGAGATCAGCGTACAAACATCACCAAAAGAAGAGAAACAACCAACTGAGACAATCTCAGTATCTCAACAGACAACATATGTTCCCACTCATACTGTTGAAGTATCTACAGAAGATTTTAAAACGGGAATAGTTGAAACAAAAGATCTGAGCAAAGTGCCCGTTCCAATTATCTTAGAAGAGATGAAGAAGAAAGAGAAAATAGATTTAGAAAAAACTCCAGCAGCACCTGATGTACAAGTACCAGAAATTGTGAAATCCGTAGAGGAAGTAAAAGAAGTAGAAATTGTGAATAAGCTGATATCAGAGATTCCTACAACGGTCCTAGAAAATATTGTACAGATGAATGCTCCCGTCGAAAAAGAAACAAAACATGAATTTTCTGAAGTGGTGGTAGAACATCCAAAACCAATGGAGACTATTACAAAAACAAAAGAATCTACGCCATCTTCCATGTCAGAAAAGGATAATACTTCGGATACGTCGTTTGAAATCCATGTTCACGCGACTATAGAATTATCCGCCAGTGATACGCTCGATAGTGTTGCATCTGTTAGCAAGGAAGCAACCGATACTTCGCAAGATACCACGATTGCCGAAGATCTCAATAACGACATAATCGCGGAACATGATAATAAGGTATCGAAACGGCAAAAAAGAAAAAGAAAGCATAAAACTATGGAAATCACTGCACCGAGCAAGGATAAGTCAGAGCTTGAATCTGCATTTAGACAATCCATGGAATCTCAAGATACTGTCGCGGAACTGTCTTACTGCGATGTTGTCAAACAGCATGCCAGCAAACAATCTCCGATGGAAAATGACGATATATTGGAGGAAGCGACATCCGAATATCCTTCTCAGACAACATCTCAGATCGAACCAGATGTGAAATTGGAAGACACTGCATTAAAAACTATAATAGAAAAAATGAATCGACGTGAAGAAGGCATTCAAGAAATACCTTTGGATATTTCAACTACCTCGGGAGTAGTACCTGCATCGATGAGTGATCCATCTGTCGATTCGAATTACATTCCAGAAACAATAGTACCTGAAGTAGCAACAGTGCGAAAAACATTTGCGCTTAGTAGACCGATGATAGAACCATTGTTAATGTCGTCGGATCAAAAACCGTTCATATCTACGCAGTTGTCGCCTGAACCAATGGATACTACTGAAGAGCCGTTGACGCCCATAGAAATCGAGCAACCTATTCTGAATAAAGAAAATATTAAACCATTGCGAACGGAAATCAAGACGTACGCCGAAGTAATATCTGAAACACCAGCAGAAATATATGAAAAGAAAGAACCGCAATTGTGGAAAGAACCCGTTATCCAAGTATCGTCTCCTCAAGCATTATCTGCGGCTTTCCTTTTAAAGGAATCTCTGGGATATAGCGCTAAACCGCAACATCAGGGAACGCAAACGATGCAAGCAGCTAAAATAATAACTGACCGAGTAAAGAATCTACAGAATACCAACGAATCGAGTCATTTAGGTAACATCTTGCATATCGCGCATCTAGAAGAAGTCACCACAGAAAGACTCGCGGAAGAACGCTCGTCGGATGTTCGCAGAGAACTGGCGCAATTAAAAAATGCTGTTCAAGAGAATGATGTCATAGTTGTCGAAGAAACTCTTGTTACTGTTGTCGAAACAATTTCGACTTGGTTAGAAACCATTGAATATCGAATCTTCCTAAACAGAGAATGTCCGACTGGACCTTCTGATGAGGACGCCAGAACGTTCATTGAATTGAAAGATGAGGTGAATAATGTAGAAGAAAGTGTCCGTGAGCTCGATAATATTTGGAAGCAATTAGAGGCAAGCTATCCGAAAGAGGAACGGGAGAAATTACGAGAATGTGTAGATGCCCTTGAGCATCAGGTGAAAATTATCGAGCATGTTACTACTGACGGAGAGAGACATGCTAATAGGCAACTCGCACGATGGGATGAATTTCTAAATAGCATTAATAACGTATATAGGTAAGATACTACATAAAAATATTAATAAATAATTTGTTTAATTGTAAATAAATTTGTTTAATAATAAATTTTTGTAGTATATCTTTTAGTATATTTCACTAAAACCAAAAATAAAAGTAGAAGTGATAAAAAATAAATATAATTTTAGTTTAATCATTAATTTCCTTTTTTTCTATGATAAATTCTTGTTACAGATTAGTCGAAGAACAACGTAAACAGCTCGATTACATAATCGAAAGCGAGTATTCCACACAATGGAAATTACAGGAACTCGATAAATTAGACAATACCAATCGCTGTCATATGTGGAAGACAAGTAGTCTTCTCGATGCTGCTCAAGAATTACTGCGCGATCATCCCGGCAAAATTATACCTGAAGAAATCTACGCAGCGCATGAGATAACAAAGATCATCGAACATGGTATATGTATCGAACGAGAACGTCTTCTCCAATTGCTCGCTTTAGCCGAAGAATATGAGCAAACTCTTCAGGAATTTGCGCAAATTATCGAAATCGCTGAAAATTTGCTGGACAGTCCGATATCCGCAGTAAGCCTGGAACATCTCCAGGAAGAGATGCAGAAGCACAGAAAATTTTTCGTCAATCTGAACCACTGTCGCGCAATTCTCGAATCATTGGAAGGCAATCTAGATCCTGAAACCAGAGCCAAACACTCCGGTTTGCACGAAGAACTACATAGTAAAGCAACGGCGCTGCTCGATCAGGCAGCTTCAAGAGCGCAACAAATGGCTTTGGCGGCGTCGCGATGGATGCTACTCGAGCAGGGTGTAAAAGAAGAAAGAGGATGGCTCCAGGTTGCACACCAACGAGTTCCTGATCTTCAAACGGTGACTTCGACTGACTACGATCAATACATTTCTTTATATCAAGTTAGTAATTATATTAATACTATTATATTAAGGCTTACAAATTATACTAACGAATTTGTGATGTATGAACGTCCTGTATTTAATTTTAATAATTAATTTGTCACATTTCAGTCTTTATCATTGGATGTAGCAACTCATCATGCACGATTAATTCACTTACTCGGTGTGGCACGTAGTCTTCGTGATCTTATCGACATTGAGGATCCTGAAGATCGATATGGTGAAGCTTTAGACGTGATCGTCAAGCTGCAAGACAATATTGAATCCTCTCTAAAAAGACTATTGACTTTTAGAGAGAGTTGGAACAATCAAGAGATACTAACAAATCGCGTAGAACATTGGATAACAATGGCTGAGAAGGAACTTGCTACATTACATGATCCATCAGGGAGTTCTATGCGTCAATTCTGGGTAAGCATTCTTTCGATCTACATATGTTTAGATTCTTGTTAAATATATTTATAACTTGTTAGTAATTTAATAAAAATATTTAGCGATGTGAGCTGTATTTGTACATGTATTTAGGTCACATTTTTCCAACACATTTGGCCTTGTGCCATCGAAAGCACATCCTCTCTTTCACGCGAGCCGTATTTTTAGTACGATTAAAATTGGAGAACGAAAGTGTTATGTATTACGTAACGTTAGCTTCATTTTTATCATCATCGTCATCGTTGCGTCATCCACTTTTTTATAAAAAAAAATTTTAGTCTGCAATTATAATGTAATGCAATTATAATGTATTCCGGATTCTACAATTCAAATGCATATTGCAAGAAAGAACTGTGTACGATGTTTTGTTTCTATACGGCTATAATTTCCGATATAACTACACAAGTGATTAAACATCTTAAATTCTGTAGCGATCTTTTTACGCTTGCAGGAATTAAAAGCACAATATGAGGTTCATAACAACACGCGTAACGAAGCGGACAATTACTTCGAGCAAGCTCTACGAATTATACCTCTGTCGGACGAAATGTTGCAGCGACAGTTTCACTACGAGTTGCAGGGTCGTTGGAATGAGATTAGTGATAAGATCAACGAAATTCAAAAAGATGTCACTCGCAGCATTTCCTCGGACGAGATCTCGTCGAACGAGAAATTAAAATTACTCGAGAAGGAGCTAAATGAGTTACGAATGACCATCAATAGTTTCCATGGAGTGCTGAAGACAGAAGAAGAACTAGACCTATACGTTGAGAGACTTACTATATTGTTCGAAAGAATCTCTTTGATTCAGAACGAGATAGGTAGATTAGGTCTTTTACCAGCGGCGGAGAGCGAAAGAGTCGGAATTTTATTATCATCAGCGCGTTGCATAGAAGGACAGATAAGCGAAGAACTAGATTCGGCACAGCTACTCAAAGAAAAGATTCAGACTCTTCAACGTGGATTAAGTCGCTTTAGGAAGGCTCACAAAAGATTATCGATGATATTGGATCAATGCGAAGGTAGCGAAAGACAAGAAAGCGATCTGGTAGCCGCGGCTGTAGATCGTTGTCAATCTGTCGCCAACGAATTAGCTGTTCTCTGGCAAGATCTAATGGCATTAAGACAGATGCTGCATAATTTACCAACCGGCATGAGAGTAACAGTGTCGCCAGTGAGCATAGAAAGAGACTTGTCTAATATACAGGATGTACACACCGAACTTGAATCCAGATGCGCGCATCTGCTTTCGTTGCTGACAAATAGATTGGAGTTGTGGCGACGATTCGAGAGGCAGCTGGAAATGGTGCAACAATCCGTTCAAGAAGCGGATTATATGATGGAACTGTTAACCGTCCAAGACTCCGTTGATTACGACAGATTGCTGAAGGCCACGGAGCGCCTCGAGGTGAGTTATTTTTTTCTTTATATTATATCAGTTTGCTCTTAAAGTAGAGCAGTTTATTCATGATAATAATATTGAGCAATGAAATTATCATTGATTTTTAATGACTTTATGGAATATCAACGAGTTCATTATAATGTCATCTATTATTCGCCACGAATGAATACTAATTATGAAAATATACAATATATTTAAGTTGGACGAGAAAATTTAAATAGATCGTAATCTCGAAACTTCCGAACTAACTTTCCTAGCTTACAAATGATTAGCAGTAAAACTTTTTACCGTAGCAATACTATGACATCATCGAACGAATCCGATTATAAATACAAGCCGATCTTATCAGTGATTCAAATTGTACACACGTGTTACAAGAACGTCGCGTTTCTCAGCGCGCGCAGGCGTCACATTCCCGCTCTCGCTTATTTTCACGGCTTAGAGTCGCGTTATCGTACGCTACCGCGGTGCCTATCAGTGCCGCGGGATCCGTGGTCACGTTTACGTCGCTGCCGAGAATATCCGCGAACTCGTCGATATCTTTCGAAATACTTCATTGCATTTCGACCTGCATTATCGCTCGGTCGTGGCCGGGAGATAAACGCGAATCGAATGAGGCGATTCTTTACGAACCGGCGCGACTCTCCGACGCTGGAATTCCACGACGAAGACGAAGCACAATAAATAGCCTCAAGGTAACGTCGCCTCGCTCGCGGACGGTGAGTGCTTTCTTGAATGGTGCGGTCGCGTTTCCGTTCCGCGTGTCACGTGCCGAGACTGCCGAGTCGCTCCGGATTGCATGAAGAATATTTGGAATAGAATTTCCGGAGTTTCACGCTTTAACAGAAAGTTATTGTGACGTTAGAATTGAAATTAAACACATCACTCGTTAGTGATGACTTGGTAAGTTTTTAATGATAATCATCGCAAACATAAACGTTGAAATTAACTACATTTCTATCTAAAACGAAATCGAAAGTGGCGCAGCGGATACTGCGATTCGCATGCTTGATAGACCGAATGATGAGGTTTTTTTTTTTAAACGCTCCGTCGGCATGAAATAAGCGCATTCATGCGTTATCTGCAAAAGGAAACCGGATGTACATTTGTGCGGGACATAAACAGCGCTATCCTTTCGATACCGCGCGTTGCATGTGTCGATAAAAAAAATATGAAACGATTAATTATTCTACGGAAGTTTACATTTAAAAAATCATTTATTGCTACGGCATTCCTTCTTAAGAATTATTATTTTGTAACATACCGCTTAAACAATTAATTAGAATTAATGTTCATCCTCTTTCTAATTCTTCAAATTAGAAAAAAAATAAAGAGTAAATTAAACCGAGGTAAAAGTTAATATTACATTGTTGGAACCGGGCCTTAATCATTTTGTAGTCGCGTGAACTGCATAGGTACTTTTGTATGACTCTTTACAACATTCGCAGTCGACCTTATTACAAATACGAGAACCGATCAGTGCGTGTGATATACAACTTTAATAAGAAAATAGTTCGGAAAAAGTTCTTGATTTCTCGGCGCTCGAAATCGTCATTAATATTTCTTTCCGGGGCGATCGATTAACTCTCTGCTAATATGTGAATGCGTATATGAGAAAATGATTTCGTAAGGATTTATTTCCGCCGAATCATCGTGTCTCTCTTTTTCTTTTCTGCAAATGAGACCGTTACGCATCGCGACGAGACATAAGAAGCAAGTCTATGCACACACCGTTATCCATCGATGAGTATTAAATCAGCATATATTATGCCAGGCGTGAAGTTGTTACAAGCAACAGGTCGTCTGTAACGAGATAGTATATGTAAAGCAAAGAATGTATCTCACGATTTCTCGTTCGGTTGAGCGAGATATATAAACGTTATTATACTAAATAAAAGTGTACAGTATAGTTATTATCACGATTTCTTCGCATATAATCACATGAAATTACACATCTATCATGATACGTCTACGATCAATCGTACAATTACACGCGTAACATAAACGCAATATTAAACACGATAGAAATAACTTTAGGCAGTAGAATTTCGCGATTCATTCAGCAAAGAATAAATCAATATCGAGCGTATATAAAATGCAATAAAGTGCATAAATTATAATTAGCGAAACGATAATATTGTATTATAATTGCAAACGTGAGGTGTTTTTTGTTTGTAAAATATAAGCAATTTCAATTGACTAACAATATAAATGAAAAACGTTATTTTTTACAAGATTCACGAATAATCTTTGTAATCTCTAGAATCTTGAAACGACACAATAAATGTACCATCTTAGATGATGCGTATTTGAAAATTCTATCTCGCAATAAATATAGCGTGCACTATCAATGATGACTGGCACCATTTTAAAAACAATTACAAAAGATGATTATGGTCATTAATGTTATATGATAACGCGGTATGTAAACTATGGCACGTGGAGAAGCGTCTATAGAAGCGCCGTGACTGCTCAAACATATATTTATGATTTCCTCTTCCAGTATACTGTCTGTCGATTTATCTTCGCGACTCGCCAGAATTTCTAAACGTCAAAATGTTCTTCAAGATCAACTGATCGATAATTAATATTAATATATTAGGTGTTGGAATTAATTCGTAGCGTTTTTAATGAAAGAATGTTATTTATTTCACATGAGCATTAAAAAATACATTAATGAAAGTATTTCCCCATCACTTGTAAAACGCTACGAATTAATTCCAACACCTAATACTTCGACATACAATGCCGTCAATGCATAAAGACAAATAAAACACGGTAAAGTATCAGTCGTAAATACCTCACATAAATTACTTGTATGATCGAATAACTCTTTTTGAGAAAATTTTTAAAATTTCTTTTCTCACATGATAGTATAGATTTTGATATTCGATAAAAATTAATATTCTCTCTTGATAATAAGATAACGCACTTGCGTGTGCCTTTTCTTGGAAAATTCAAGAGGTGAACGAACTAGAGTACACGACATAAAATTAGTTCAACCATGTTCTGACCGAATTCATGTAAGTCTCCAAATGTGCTAGTCTCGTGCCGCAAATTTATTTATAGCGTGTTTTAAGTAAAACCGGGGCTTTCTTTGAATTGTTTGACGCAAAGTCGTCCATACAGGCAAAATTCTTAAAATTGAAATAGCAACATTGGATAAAAATAGACGAGAACCCTGCGAGGTTTCAATCTGTGAAAAAATAAGTTCAATCTCTTTTTCATTATATATATATATAGCGTATCCTTAAAAAAAATCAATGATTAATGGAAAAACATATTTAACAAATTATTGTTACCTCCTTTTCTGTGAATGAGAATTTAATAATTCTTAAAAAGTATTCAATATTATAATATTAATTTAAGAAATGAGTGTACGGATGCTCTATTTTTTTTGTATTAAAACTCAAATTTATTTAATCAAAGCAACAACTGTTTGATTTCTAATATTTGCAAAATGTTTATGTACAAATATTGAATATACTACAATACATGTACATATATATATTTCAATATATTATATTTTTTCGGATTTTTTTCTTGAAACGGCAGGGTTTGAACGGCGATTTGGGTGCTCGAGAGGTTCTCATTGGCGAATTACGTGCCGCTGCCGAACCTCTGCGGGAGAGTTGCGCCGCAGAGGTCCGCGAGAGAGTCGACGCCGCAGTAAATGAGGCCGTACAGGCTTGGGAGGACACAAGGGCCGAATTGGATGCCCTTTGCACCCGATATCAACACGCGTGCAGACTCTGGCAGCAATACAGAGACTCTAGCGCCGCGGTGAAGGCCTGGGTAGACACCCAAATGAACAGTGTGGTAAATTTGCCACCGGAGGAAGCAGTCAAGCAAGTTAAGGTAGGTGATGTTATAAATATTTTGTTGCTGGTACAAATTAAAAGCCTTACTTTGAAAGTCCACTTTTGAAAATCTTGCTAACTTCTATCGCGGAAACGGAAGACACGTGAGAAGACCCGTTAATAGCTGATAATTAGCAAACAGATCTGTTAAGTGGTGACCTTCACAAGCATTAGAAAGTTATGTAAGAGATTACGTCAATTCTTAAAATAAGAATTTGAATATTCAAGAATTAGAGAGGTTTCGGCCAAAGAACTGATATTCCAGTTGATAAACTTTAAAAGAATGCATGAATAAATCATCTGTTTTCTGTCGTATACGGATGATTTATTTATGCATTCTTTTAAAGTTTAGCAGCTGAGTGTATTAGTTCTTTGCGTTTATATTTAAGTACTAAATCATTTTAATTTATGTACATTTTAAATATGTGTAGACACGTATAGTATATAGGTGGCATATAGAAAGATACCGATTAAATCTTTTTATGCACATAGAGGAAAATTGCCGCCTAATATTATCCTCCTCAACTACATTTTTCATTATTTTACTCAAATTTAATTTTAAAAGAGCTGTGTTTTTAAAAATCAAGAAAGAAGAAGATTTAATCATATCTTCTATATCATATCATAAAAAGAGATTACAATAAATTAATTTGTTTTTGACAAAAAATCAAATGTAATAGAAATATCTTTAAATGTCAAATTACAATATTCAATATTAACTTGCGTATAAATTATAATAATATCAAAAGAGAAAACAAAACAAAATATCTCAAGTATGATTTTTTGGCAATTTTCCTTTATGTTTTTTTTTCTTTCATCTTCTTAATTTATTAGGTGCGATACGCTGTATCGTATCTTCATAAACAAATATTAGGAATATCATATTTGTTAAAAGAATATCAAACATTTTTACAATCCATATTCTTTATACATATCGGAGACGATATACATATGAAGCGAAGCATTCTTTTCTTTCACGATAATGAACAGGTCAAGGATGTACAACAAACACCCATGTTTTTTTTTTCAATGGAGAAGCGTGCAATCTATTTTTTCATCATGAAGTGTTGTTAATAATTACATGATAAAAATATTAAATATTATTGTACATTCTCCGTACGACGGAGAAAATCAATATATATCAGAATGAAAATAATTTTTTTTCCGTCGTGATAATAACGAAGTCAGGGACATGCAACAGACGTGCTTTCATCCCTTGAATGGGAAGCGCATGATGTCATCGTCCCCAACTATGCGCGCGCACTACTACTACTACTGTCTACGGATATTATCGCAGCATACAAGAAAGGGACGAATAAGAGTAAAAGTCGACTCATCATCATCGTCACCCCTCGCTCACATTGCTCGTGCAGGCGTGCCGACTGGCAGGGGTAGATCGTCGAGAGAATACGGGGCAAGAGGGCGAGCCGCACAGACGTGCGCATCGATCCCTTGGAGACTACGCCAGTTTGGTCCAGGGCGTTGCGACGTTTACAGCATCCAGCGTACGCTCTCGATAACGTTTTCTCGAAGAATCGTTCTCGTCGGAATCTGCGCGTACTCGTCCCTTCTTATCTCTCCGAGGAAATTTTTAAGCATCGCATCCGTCACGCGTCAGCATGAATATATCGGATGATACATAGGCATCAGTTTGTATACGTGTATACGTATACGTGAATGTGAAATGCGCAACGGCGATTCGGACCATGTGTTTAGATGACAGAAGAAGGTACAGTGCCGCACGTGTTCGCCTAGTTTTGGAGCGGAACTTCATGAGAACGCGCGTAAAAAAAACAGAAACCATGAACGAAGATATGGACTAAAGACATGTGCACGCCGGAAGAAATAAAGGTAAAACGATGTAATGAGCAGGTAGAAGAACAGTGAAATTTATGAAAAATTATGATTATTTGCCACAAATCAGAGATTCCTGCTGATTATTAAAAAAAAAAAAAAAAACAGGACAGAAGTAATTTTAATTCTGCGAAAATAACACGCGTGACTTTTCTGAGACCTTCATTTTTATTTATATCGTTGACAAAGAAAATTTCTAAAAAAAAAATCGAGATCAGAGTAAATTTTAAAGTCGAATTTTTAAAGATATTTGTTAATAAAAATATTATAAAAATATTATAAAGAAAAATTTCAAATAATTTGAAGAGTGTAAACATCAAAATAATATTGTTCAAAAAATTATTAAATTATACAATTTATTGCATTGAAAGTTAAACATCGGAAAGTATACGAATAGAATCGAAAATGTCTGTCCTTTGTATATAGATAAATGTAAGTGTGTTTTGTAAAGGCGGATATTGGTGTAAATATACAAAGGTCTTGCTCCATAGCTGATAATGTATTCGTGTGTGTGTGTGTGTGTGTGTGTGTGTGTGTGTGTGTGTGTGTGTGTGTGTGTGTGTGTGTGTGTGTGTGTGTGTGTGTTACAAGAATGTATGCATTCATTTATCTATAGTCATCGTTAAAACAGTTCAATGAAAAAAAATTCTTTTTTACTCCATTTAAGTAGACGCGCACTTTTCAAACATTGCGATCCTTATGTGGATATAAAAAGGAAAAAAATGTTAGCTTATTTTTTGTCTTTGATATATTATATTTCGTCTCAACATTCCACGTATAACAGATATCTATATCACAGATATCAAGTAATAGATTAAATCAATACGTTCATCGCGTGAACGTGACTACAACTATTCAGATCTCTTCACTTGCGGATTCGAGTATTTAATTATCGAGATACAGTCGCAATAGATGTATCGATTCCTTCTGCGATCCTTCAGTGATAATTAGCGAATTAGCTAATGAAATAAAAATTATGATCTGAGAAGAATGTGCTGCTAGACCAAAAAGAATTAAAATGTATGAATTACGAAACATATAAAAAATAATTGGTATTTTTCGACTCAATAATATTATAATTTTAGGTAATCGTTTCTTTAAATAAAATGTATTTCTCGAGGATTAAGGTATATGATAACGAAAGTTCTGAAAAATGTGTACAGTATAGTATTGTATTTTCATAGTAAACTTAGTATCTACGTAGAAGCGGTAATAGATATACATTGCACGTCTATAAATATCAATAGAGAGGAATAAACACGTGCTCTTCACGTAGACAACTTTAGATCCGTTCTAGATCTTCCTCGCTTGATTGCATTTTGAGCAAGAGAAATAATTGCATTAATATTTTAATATGCTGGGTTAATTCATACCACCGACATATGACAAAAGTACAAATATAATCTAAAATTAGGAAATAATGTATAAATATTATAAAAATACATTACACGCCTACCGACAGTTGTCGATGTCGTTGTGCAGATATTTTATATGGTGAAAAAGTTGCGAAACAACACCGACAACTGTCGGTAGGGATGCAAAAAAAATTACAGAATATAGGCCCTGGTCACGTTATATTCGAAAACTGAACGCGTTAAAACTTGAATATTTTAAACTTGTTTTAGGTTTGTGAGGAGACACTGGCGGAGCACAAAGAAAGACTAGCGGAACTACGCGGTCTGGTGGCACAGATCGCATCGGATGTGGGTTTGGACGCTGGTGGACCGCTGCACTGCGAAGTTGAAGCACTAGGTCAACGACTCGAAGATGTTCGAGAAACCTTGTCGACCCTCGCGGACACAGTGGATGCCCGTGTCCTCAACCAGGAACTTGCCCGCGGTGATCTATGCCAAACGAAAAATTTCCTGGATTCGGTCCAACAGGTACATGCCTCCGTTCATGCTGCATCTGTTTCTGCCTAACTGCATGCCAGTCAAACATCTTTCATTCGTTTTAATGCGAATACTCGAGCATTATGAGTGTCAAGATATTATTTCTCATATTTCTTTAATTATCTCATAAAGATTTAAAAGAAACTATAGATTTAAGAAACTCTTTTTTCTATCCCTAATATAAAAAAAAAAGAAAATTTTATTAGCATAAGATATTGCGATTTTCAGTTTCATGTCGAACTAGAATTATAAGCATATACATGATGATAGTTTCACATATTTTTCTCGAGTGTGTGTGTCCGATGTGCTGATTAATCCTGGCACGTACGTGCGAAACGGCTTCAGGACCTTGAAGAACGAGACCTTCCTCGAATTTCTCACAGTTAAAACATTTTTCAAGGATCGATGTACACGTTTCCCCTGCGCTTGGAAGGTGATAGTTAGAGCCGCGACGTTAGGTCGCTTTAGTCTGACGTACTAACGCGTCCATCAGTTGTTGAGCGGCGCACCATTGGTGCTTGGCACAACCTCGATCATCGCTTCGCACGCGCGTTTATATTTTAATCGCGGTAGTTCCGAAACAATTTGTTATGTCAAGGCCGAAGGGCTTAACCCGTGGTGGCAATTACATCAGTCACGAAATCCGCAACAGCTGAATGGCTGCAACACTCGTGCACACATCGTCGGCCGAAACTTTCGAACTTGAGAGCGGCGCCGCGCCGAGTTCCGTTTCCCGACGGAATTTACGGCGTGCATCGTCAACGTCGATCGACAGATAAAGGCGATTCAATACGATGCTACTTGCTAGGAGAATATAACAACGTTGCTACGTTGTTAAATCACGTTTCCTTCGAAGCTTAGTAAGAACGGTACTTAATCAGTGCATCGATCGACGTGTCGAGAATTCATGGAACCATTCATGCGCGCCAAAATTAACTCATAAATTTGTTTCTATTTCCCTGTCTATTTTTTAAAGAACGTCATCAAATAATCGATCGTAATCAGAAGAGCTTGTCCGTCTATTTTTCAGAGTCTGACAGCGGTGGGTCAAGGCGAGTCTAACGAACAACTGACGATATTACGAAATCATCTACTCGCGTTAACTCGAACTGAGCCGCAGCTTCAATCCATCAAGGATCGCGCGTTAGATGTTTCCGTGCAAGAACCGTCGGTGGTTGAGGTGGTCCAGTTATGGCAACGCGTATTTCAAGAAACCTTCCAGCAGTATCATCGTTTGTCGACACGATTAATCCGCTCGCAAGACGTGATCGCTGCGTTAAAGCTTTGGGAAGAATATTTGACGCATGTGCAAGATTTTCTGTCGAGCGGTATGCCAGGTGATTACAACAGTTTATCGGAGCATCGGAATCTCTGCGAAGTTCATCGAAAACTTTTGCCTGAGCAGCAGAATCTCATTTTAACGGTGCGACAAGAGGAGGATCGTGATCGGTCGGTTACCGAGCAATTCAATGCCTTAACAAATCTTCACAATGAGACATTGGCGAGAATATTGGAGCGACATGCGACAGTGCGTGACAGAATATCGGCCTGGGATAGATATAAATTAGATCAAAGGAAATTGTTGACGTGGTTAAAGGAAGTTGAAAGAGAACGACAAC
This sequence comes from Acromyrmex echinatior, assembly GCF_024713525.1. NCBI lineage: Eukaryota > Metazoa > Arthropoda > Insecta > Hymenoptera > Formicidae > Acromyrmex > Acromyrmex echinatior. Next base: position 26,037,775 of record NC_141852.1, read on the forward strand.
GCATGAACTTACAGTTCATCCACTTGAGAAGGCTTGAAAAGATTCTGCAAAGAATTCAGGCGCTGTTGGACAAGATGCCAGTTGGCGAAACTCAGATAGAGTCTCTTCAGGAACAACAGGAGTACCTCCTAACTAATTGCGACGAGGCGCTGGCCGTCTCGATACGCATGGAACACGCTGCAAACGTACAACGGATCGCAAATTTGCGAGCCGGTTTGGAAACCTGGAGGGACTTCGTTCAACGAGTGCAGAAATTGCATGAAGAACACGTTAAGCAATCTGAGATGATCGTCACGATCTTCCAGGAAATTGGCCAAACATTAAGCGCGGGCTTCCATGCGGGACCAACAAGTCTATCCAGGACGAAAGAACAACTCGACTCACTTGAACATTTGAGAACTCGCCTAGCTAACGCGCAACGAAATTTGGAATCTCTTGGTGTAATCACGGAACAATTGAGAGAGTGTTTGAGCCCGAGCGACATGAAGACATTAAATCAACAAGACGCACTTCTGACGCAACAACACGGCGATCTTGAATACCAATTAGCTTTATTATCATATAGACTCGGAGAACGTTGTGCTCTTCATGGTCGATGGGAAAATAGATTAAATAAATTGTTGTCGTGGATGGAAGATACAGTGATCAGAACGCAGAACCATGACACGATGGCATTGGACGAACCTGAAGAGGCATTGAAGCGACTTGAGTGCGAACTACAGACGGAGATGAGTTTGAAACAGCGCGAACTCGAGTGGTTACAGAATACCGGGCAAGAGCTAATAGAAGTCGCCGAAGAGACAGAGAAAGCAAAACTTCAGCAATCCTTAGATGAAGTCAACGAGAAGTGGAATCGTTTAATGGCCGGCGGTAAAGCAAGAGCTAACAAGCTGATCGATCTAATTCAAACTATGAACTCATTGCTCAAAAGGATAGCTGATTTACGAACTTGGTTGACCGGCATCGAAAGTCAGCTATCAGAAGCTATCATTATTGAAAAACTCACACAGAGAAATATCGACAAAAAGCTCGAAGATCACGACCATCTCAAGATCACTATTGAGGCTGAAAGCGGTAATATCGGTGAGGTGCTAAATTTATGTGAAATCCTGTTAAACGATTGCGACACATGGAAAGCTTCTTTTAACATGGACGCGATAAAGAACGGTATGGAAAGTCTAGAGAAACGATGGAAAGTTGTGTGCATTAAATCTACCGAGCGCAAGCGAAAAATTATGATGATTTGGAAGCTGTTGCAAGAATTGGAAAAAACCAGATGCGAGCATGAACCATGGTTAGTAAAAACAGAGAAATCTTTGTTGGAGTTGGAGAACGATCTTACAGAGATCTCGAAAGAAGAATCAAGAAAAATAACCGAGAAAGCTAAATCGATCGCCAAAGATATCGAAGCTCATCAGAAAGCCTTAAAAATCCTAGAACAGATATTTGGACGTCTGGCCAAGTCCGGATTGGATACCGACAACTTTAGATCTCTTACGGCCGAGACACGGAAGATCATTGACAGATGGTTGGTTCTGGAGACAAGAATCAACGCCATTATCTCGAGCATTCAACGGGAACAAAAGACTTACCGTGAGTTCGTATCCACACATGGTACTGCAGTAATGGGCTTGACACAGGTGGATGTTCGCCTAACGCAAATGCAACACCTCGCCACACCTGAGCAAAGAGCATCGTTGCGACGAAGGCGTCAACAGTTGAGTGAAATCGAGGAAGAGCTCGATACTCAAAACGTTACGCTGCGCAAAGCAGACGAGTTAGCATTGCGAGTTATGCAGGAGAGCAATCCTGATGACGTGGCCGCGATTCAGGAACTGGTAGACGAATATCAACTTCTATGGCGAGATATCAAGTCACGAGTAATCGCGCTGAAAGCGGAACTGGAAACGCAAGAAAGATCGGAGGTCGACGAGGCCGTACAGGTAGAAACTTTGAAATTTGAGCGAGATACCGCGGTTCAAGTAGACACCCTACCAAGACTCATCAGAATGACTTCATGTGACGCATATTTGATGGAATTGGAAACTGCCCTGAACGAATGCAACAACGCCCTAAACGCTTTGGAAGCAACGGTAACACCTGATCCCGTTTCCGGTCCTGGGCTCAATGCGGCTGCTAAAACTATCGTAAGATTTTTATTTTCAGAATTTTATTTTCAGTTAAATGTAGTTTTTGTTATTTTATTAAAATATCACGGGATTATTACAGGCTAAACTAATCGGAAGTTGCCAGTCCTCGATAGAACTGGTACGCCACCTTCATAATCTGCTCATGGAAGACGACAAATTGAGTTTAGGAACTGCTAAAAGTAGCGAGGTAACAACACTAATAGCTCGATACGAAACACTCATTGCACTAGCAAGAGCACGTGAACAGCAAATCAGAGAGCTCAGGTAAAGTTTCTTTCACGCTCACTTCAATGTTTAAATATCTAGTGCATTTTAGGTTTTGTAGTAAGCAAAGATTGCAATAACATTTTTTTATCAATTAATCTTCATCATGTGAATGCAAATTTTTAGAGAAAAAAATATTTATAGAAAAAACTAATTAAATTGCGAAAGCAAGTAGATAATATAATATATATATATATATCAAGCCTATTCAATATTTTATTCGCGAAATTAAACGCTTTCATTTCTTCATCGTCTTATCGTCTTCGTCGTCTTCATCATCGTCTCATCGTCTTCATCATCGTCTTGAGCAAGACGAGTGAAAACAAGATAGTGAAAACAAAAAAAAATAGATTATCTCAGATAGCTTTAATATTATTTTTGTTTTCTCTCTATCTCACTCAACGAGATAATGGAAAGGATAGTGGAAGCGTTTACTCACGAGCAAAATATTGGGCACGCCTGCTGTAAATACACAATTTTAATTACATCATAAAACTTTCTTTTTATCTTATTAATGTGGTACTTTCTGAGAGTTTAAATCAATGTCCTAAAATACTAACTTATATACACTAATAAGAGTTATGTATACACTGATAACTTTTGCATATATTTGTATGATTTTCAACTTTAACAATATCTTATATGTAGATGATCATCCATTTATGTCATTTTTAATATTCACATAACAACTAATGCTGAATAAACAATTAATAAAGTATAGTAATAACAATTAATAATACATATATCATTATACTGTTACGATTCGTAAGAATATCATGAACGCTTTTCTCTTTGTGTTATTTAAGCTTCATCCTTTTGCTAATATAGATGCATTAACACTGCCTTGCAATAATTTTTAATTCGAACAATAACGCTTAGCAAAGCCAATTATAATAATGCTTCCCTTATCCTATACAGATCGCCAGTCACCGATGCTTACGCTTTTCCATGTGATCAGTGAGTAACTATATAACAATTAAATTCAATAAAATAAATTTATTTTACTAATAAAAATATTGCCGAAAAACTCTAAAGTTTTAATGTTTCTCATATAATAAAAAATTTTGTGTAGCTAATAAATCTTTTCAACTTTCATAAATTAATTCATAATCTCATTAAGCAAAATTGAACTATTTGTAACTTTAGCAAACAGAAATAGTCATAATTTATGTTAAATATAATATAATACATGATCTTAAAACATTTATTAATTAAATTGTAGTTATAATTTCAAATATATTGGTTATAATCACAATTATAAACATTGCAGTGATAGTGGCAGATTGACCTGTCCATTATGCTCTCGTCGTAATTGGGCTCAACTGGACAATGATTTATGGCGTTTGGACAAATGGTTGGAGTACGCCGAGGGTACGCAGAGTGAGCAGCATTCGCCGCCCAATGATATAGAACAATTGGAGGACGTAATTCAGGATCATCGCGAGTTTTTATTGGATCTCGACAGTCATAAGAGTATTGTAACGAGTCTGAATATAGTCGGTACTCACCTAGTCGATCATACTGAAGATACAGAACGTGCGAAGGAGCTTCGTGACAGATTGGCTGTGGCAAACAGCAGATGGGAGAAAATTTCTACAACTGCTGTGGAATGGCAGGATCAGTTGCAGCACGCCCTTATGACGAATCGCCAATTTTATCGTATTATAGAAGAATTATTAAGTTGGCTCGAACGCACTGAGGTCAGCATTAGAGCAAGCGAACCAATCGATTTGACCGAATCTAGCAATATCCTAGAAGCAAAATATAACAAATTTAGGTAAATATTTTTATCGATTTTTTTCGCAAATCGACGCTATCAATAAATTAAATATATCAAAGTAGCCGAATTTGTATAGAAAATTTGTATAACAAATAATATATCAAAATCTATTTTAAAATTATTTTATTCTTATTTTAGGGAACTGCGAAGTGATCTGGAGCGTTGCGAGCCGCGAGTAATATCATTACAGGATGCAACTAATTATCTTTTGGACGAACAGACAGAAACTAGAACGCGTCTGCAAGAACTACGATTAAGGTTACAGTCGTTAAGAAGACTCACAGGAATTTATGCCCTTAAATTAGGAGCTGCTCTTGGGTTGGACCCACGGGATATTGGTCTCGCTGCTACGTCTACATCTCTTGCATCTCTCTCACATGACGTAAGTTCTAAATTAATTCTTTTCATATAATAAAAAATCTACCTGTAATCAAAGCAGTAACCATGGTATTAATTCATTAATCTATTTATTATTGTCAAGTTCGTATAAGCCTGAAGTAGATTTTTTAATAGATAATATGACACCAAATGTAGTTGATTGATATATAACATTGAGATATATGGTGCTTTCCAGCAATAGATATAGTATAACTCAGTTTATTTCATTTCTGTTTAACATTGACGAACAAGAAGGCTGTAATGATTTACAATGTATTATAATGTCATCTGTGTCTCCTGCTGAAAAGCATCTATACATATAATATACTTTGGTAATAATTTAAGAACAAAAGTATTTAAAAATGAAAAGAAGATTTCTAGTTATATTTGCTAGAAATTGTTATAAATAAGATCTGATGTAATGTGCATTTTCTTTTCATTCTTTCAAGTCCATACAATGGTATATGTATGTTTGTGGAAAGCTTATTAATTAGCTTTCCAGCTTAGAAAGTCTCAAAGCATCTTCCGCATAACATCAAGAAATAAACATTCAAAATTTTATAAAATGCATGATGACTATTATACCGAGAATGAATTATTTTGGCTAAATATACTATGTAATACGTACGAGTGTTTCGTCCAGTGAGTTGCTTACATTGTTCCGAAGAATTAAAACATTTTATCGGTACATTGATCAAGAGCTTTTAACGATAACCTTAATTACATTTCAAAGTGTAAATAAAAACTTACCGCCATCTAGCCGCCATCATTGAAATGTAATAATGAGCGCCAACTTCTGATTGATGCTAATTCCGCTCCAACTTCATGATGGACGCTATAAAAACGAGAGAAATATTCCAGAAAGATCCGAATTGTTGAATGAAAATTCGAATGAATCATTGTTAATTACGACCGAGCGCGTTAACTAATATATTACAGTGATAGCCTGAGCACTTAGTTCTATGTTTGAACCCGTAATTTCGCGTGAGGGTCATTTTTACACAGAAAATGCGGGTAAAAAACGCGGAACGATTTCACTTCGACTCCGACAGTCACGGCGTCACGGCGCGATCTGAAAATTGACATGGCGGCGCATGCTCATAAATGCGTGAAATCATACGATCATAAATTTTTGTAATATAATTTATGATAAAAATACATTAGCCTTTTTTATACGAGAAATATGTATGATTCAAAGTAAATTTTTGGTTAATATTATCATTATAATAAATACTATCATATAAAAATTAATTAGCTTTAAAATATTAAAAAAACACATACATATTCCATGTTTATTAATTAATTTTTATTACCAATTTATTAATTAAAATGCAGTGTAGTAAATTACTTTATAATTTTATAGTATTGGTTCGTTCTGATTGTTTGTCTGTAAAATTTTTCAAAAATGGCTTGACCTTTTCTGTTTTTGGCAATAGATATCAGATCGATTCTTAACTTTACCGTAAAATATGAGTCAAATCAGTTGATCATCAAGTGGTCAAAGGTTTAGATCAATGAGATTTTCATTTGTAATGTAAAACAAACTAAACGGCTTCATTTTCTTAAATTTTGATTTTTCGCTGTTACTTCGTTACATCTATTAGGTGTTGGAATTAATTCGTAGCGTTTTTTAATGAAAGAATGTTATTTATTTCACATGAGCATTAAAAAATACATTAATGAAAGTACTTCCCATCACTTGTAAAACGCTACGAATTAATTCCAACACCTAATATTTGTAATGATTTATTTCTAAGTATGATTTTTTTCAATCACTATCAATCGCTTTCCCTCTTAAAAGCCATGTAACATTTTCTATTAAACTCTTCACCTTCAAATAATTTGATGAAAATGTGTTTATTATTAATGCTAACTTGGTAGAAGTGAGGTATTTGATAGATTTCACGATTGTCACTTTTAATGTATGTTACCACTGCGACAAGATACTATTAAAGACCAATAACCTTAGGCAAATTTTCGTCAATCACCAAAAGAGCCCTGAAAGCTCGGTGATAATTGAAGAATACAAACATTATTTAGTGATCCCAACAATAAATTAATGAAGATTTTACTTTTCCTAATCACTATTTCAGAAATAGTGACTTTATTTATCAGAAATATACAAATCTAAAAATATATTTTTATGGTAAAACAATAATTGAAGACAAAATCCTCATTATTTATTTTCGGAACTGCAAAAACAGTTGACAATAATGTCCGCATTCTTCAATTTTCATTCCCTGGAGTGGTCATACTGGTCACATTAATTCATATTAATATGTTAGTCTTTAATAATATCTCCTCGGTGATGTTACTGAATAAAAAGCAATATTAATACAATATTTTTATTTCTACATCTGTGTATAATTTATCGTAGATTATTGCACAAATTAGTAAAATCACACAAATTTTTCAGAACGAGAAGCGTCATTCGATGATGAGAAGTCATCACGATGGCACTTACATGCATATAAGTTATTCGTAGTAATCACTTGCACAGTATCTTATTGTTTGTGTTTTCTGTTTTGTTGAACTGTAGCTGCTCGACGAAGCTGCCTCTGGGACTGCTCAGCCTCACGCCACCGGCACAGAGTATGTTGTTTCTTTTTTCGTGACAATATTTGTCGATTAATTTTACGATAGAACTTTATTTATCATAAGGATGATCATGATAATTACATATTTATTTAATGATTGAGATAGGTAAATAAAGCTCTGTCATTTGTAAGAAAAATTAGTTCTCATCATCTCAATGAGATAATCTTATTTAATATTCCATTCCTGGAAATTTGTTGCAGTGGTGACGAAAGAGACCAAACGGTATTGGCACGTGGTTATCGCTTCTTAGGACGAGTTCTACGAGTTTCTCTTCCAATCCAAGCATTGATGCTGTTACTGCTTGGCGTCGCATCTCTGGTACCATCTGCAGAAGAAGACTACAGTTGTATGCTTTCTAACAATCTCGCGAGGAGCTTCACGCCAATAGCTTTTTATCCGAATGGACCTCCACCGGTATAACAGTAAACAACGTTTAAGACCTTATTTCTGAATAATATCGTATACGAAAATGCTAGAAATTTATAATATACGTAGCGTATATTATAGTATTTTCATCCATTTTGATATGCGATATTTTACAAGAATACGGTCCCTGCCGTTTTGTTGCGTGTCACTTTGCCAACTTAAGATTGATACTTCTCATGAGGCATTGACGAGGCAAGCCAATACAAAGCCGATCAAATTTCTTTACCTTTACCTTGCGTAATTAGCATTGGAAGATACGAAATTCAAACTGCCCTGAGCTTTCTTCGTCAATGTTTTTATTGACTGCAGCCGCAGTGCGCGTATCACAGGAATCTTTATATGATATATGTATATTGTAATTTTACACACGACGAATTTGTATGTAAGTAATTAATGTAACGGACCAAGCGGTGACTGAAAATATGTAGCCGACGCGAAAACACATTCTTTAATTTATTATTATTATATATATATAATATTGTATATTTCGTTATAAATTCAATGCGTGCAATATCATGCTCCTTCCCGTGCCAAGCGTGCACACGGTCAAATGTCTCAGTATCATAATGAATAATACCTATCTTGACAAAGTATTTATTGTAAAGACATTGACTGACTTGAAACGTTCGAATGTATATCGACCTTGTATATTAACTCTTTAATTGCGAAAGGCATATACATATGACTCTGAGAAAGTTGCCTTTTATTTGCGGGAAAAACATATATATGTATATATTAATTTGTAGTTGAAATTTGGAGCATTCTTGAAGCGAAAATTAACAATTTGTCCAAATTCAACAAGCTTATAAAAATGAATATATAGCTAAAACAAAATAACAAATTCAAAATAAATGAACAATAACAAAAGATAAAAGATGTGGAACAATTCATCCACGTGTTTTTACTTATATATTGCTCCTTTCAAAAGTGACGTAACTCAAAAAATAAAATTCCCCAAAAAAGGAAAAATTATTTTTTATTGTTTAACAAAATAATAATAATCAAATAACATCAGCAAAAAAAATATGGAGATAAATTCATTTTTTACGATTAATAGAAAAGTATTTACTTAACTCTCATTCTTGGTATAACTAAAAAAACACATTTTTCAAATTTTATCACTCTTGAAATAAACAATATGTAAGTTACAAATATTTGGAGTTAGTAAACTTCCAGACATTAATTCTCAATACTAATGACGTGATAACCTTTTCTCTATTGTAATATATACTATACATATAAGTTCAACTACGAGATAATGCTTACAAGTATGATTTATGTTTATCAAATACGATTTAAATTTATTTAAATATATTATCATTCCGCGTGGACTCTTTTTCCTGCAAAATAAGAAAATCAAAAAATTTCTGAAATGTAACTTTCTTTAGTCTATTTTTTTTTCATAGACAATTCATAAAAATTCTCATTGTTTTTAATTACAGGAATTTGCAGGAAATAAACAAGAGACAAAAACAAGGGCTATATATTTTATTGCTGGCATTTTTTATTTATTGTTTACTTTTTTTTTTCTTTCTCTCTCTAAACATGAACCTATTTAGATTTAAGTTTAGAAACTGTTATTATGTTTACACGACTCGATTTATATCAGTGTTATATAATTTTGATATAAATCGAGTCGTGTAAACGTAGTCTATGATAGTTAAAACCTCTAAAACGAACAGGATACTTATATTTCTGATTGGTTCATGACATCTTAAGACTGTACTTAAGATGATCTTAAAAATATAAGAATTGAATATAGGCAGTATTCACAGTCGATTCTTATATGTAAAATCATCTTAAGTATAGTCTTAAGATGTCACGAACCAATCGGAAGGCCGTATTAGCATCTTAAGACATTACTTAAAACGATCTTGAAATAAAAAACGAACTATGACGAACTATGAACACCGACTTATGATTACTAGCTTTAGATATGGCGCGTCATTATGAGACGTCGCACTTCATTCCTACACGTACGCGCCAATTTGAAATTTGATCAAAACTATTTCGCTCCTTTTTGCATTTTCCGCGAATAAATTCTTGTTTTTCTTTAAATTTCTATAGTTGAAATATCGAGTACATTATTGCAGCTGTCTAAAATTCGCGTAAAAAGCACCGATCATCTAATAGTCTATATTTCAAATTGTGATCTCAATTTGAATTGTTGGCTGCGCGCGTCTGCGCGGAAGTCGGCCGCCATGACACTTACAGCGCCTTTGATATGGTATAGGGCTGTGCACAATGAGGCCTCATCTACAATCAAGTTTGCTGACGCTTGTCGAATATCGTTAGTCGTAAAAGATGGGACCTGACCAATCCAAATGACGCCCGGCAGCCGCATCGACAGCCAACACGATAGCCAACGAAAAATGAAGATTATTATGCACATGTACACAACATACGACAACGTTTTCCGACTGATTGACCAGAGGTCTGAAGAATAGGAACAGAGAATAGGAACAGGAATAGAGAATAAGAATTTCAATTAATCAGAAACAATGTACTATAGAATACCCATTTTCTTACTCTACATAAAATTGTACGTGTTTGAATAGATATGGCTGCCCTCATAACCATTTAAAAAGTATGATAATCATATTTCTCAACAATTGATATCAAAATTAAGTAGTAGACAAAAATTCAACATTGTCGTTATTGATTTTTTTTTCAGAAAAATTTACCAGTTTGATCCAGTATGGCGATGCTTTGCACTCTTCTGAGAGTATGGGAGATTTCCCTATTTTGGAATAAAGGTATTAACTATCGATTGCAGCATTTAACCTTGATGCTTTCAATAAAAATGCTCAAAATGTGCATTTTTGGAAAAGTCCACCTCTCCTTCAATCATGACCGGGCTTAAATATGAATATACTATTTTTATGTTTTACATGAAATAAAAGATTACTCACTTCTCATACTTATACTCTGAGTAACAAAGTCACTACAGTGACCTCTTGGTCTAATGTAAATTGCTGGGCGCATTGAAAAAAATGCATTTTTAATATATTGTAACAATTTTCATAACGCAACGTCAAGTATAATATGTTTGTTTCCGCGCTCAAACCAAATGCAGTTCGTATATATGATCATGTTATCCACGCATTAATCAATAATTTCCTCAAAGGGTAAAAAAGGGTAATTCAATTACTTTGATTCATCCTATATATATCCAAGGTATATTTGAAATAACGTCTACTAATCACACAGTGCTATTTCTAATAAAAAACTAAGTCGAAAAGTCCTCTACCATTTTGCAATTTTTGCAATACGAGATATTAATTTCTAAAGATTGCCGAATAAACGGATAAAATCGATGTACAAGACAATTTTAAGACATCTTTCAGTGTTCTTTATGAAATATTTTTTTAAGAAGTTTCTTAAAGAATTCTTAAAGATATCTTGCTTATACGTCAATTTTAGACATTTTGCTTATTGGATAATTAAAAAAAGATATTGTTTAAATTACAACATAGTAGAGGACTTTTTGATTCACAATCAATTTTTTTATTAAGAATACTACGTGATTAACGATCGTTATTTCAGACACCGTGTATATTTTTTATATGATATTAAACTTACATTCCATCGGATAAATGAAAGAGTCGAAATCTTCCCATCGTTTTGAAAAGTAGGTCGAGCCAATCATTTTTAAGCTTTCATATTTTTAAACTTCCTTTTAATTCCTTTAGATTGACACTGATCGGCCGGATATATAAACTCCATCGTTATCACATTAGAAATCATTTCTACTTTTAGCAAAAGAAGCCAAAAGAAAGAATATTCGCGATTCTATATTCTGAAAATGTAAAATTTTTATTTAACAAGAAACCAGCTTTACAAAGAGTTTCTCTCAATTACATAAAACATAAATTTCATGCTTTTTAAAAAATTAAATATTGTATAATAAAAAGAAAAGAGAAAAACAACTGGATATTTTATAATGCAACTTATTCCTGGTATCTCATTCCAACTTGATATATTATTTCCTTCGAGTATTAATATAACTTCATTAAATTTTTTTAGTATTTGCTTTGTCATGTCGTAACAATATTAAAGAAACTGAAAGTTCTTCGTTTTTCGTTAAATCTCGAGAGTTCATTAAAATTACCTATATTTAAACTAAAAGTCTCGGTAGTCTAAGGACTTAGGACGCTCGTACGGAATAAGAAATCCAAGTTCTACTCCCGACCGAGGTAATTTATTTATCGCAATAAATTTATTTATAGTTTTTCAATACATTAACATCTTTCTAATAGGATGCCTGAGCATCAAAATTATCAAATTGTTTGTCAATTTAATTTGTCATATTACCATAGTAGTTTAATTGCGTTTATAAGTCCAAAAAATCAATTCGGCGCGCAATTTAAATGATGACATATATCGGCCCGTATTCAGAGTCGTATCAAACCAGTTGTAATTCATTTTAGCAATAGTTAAATGTTTAACTGTTGGAAATGAACCTTTTTAATGATGTCACATCTTTTATTTCCTTCATGCTCCAGTTGCTCGATACTTCGTCAACTTCTCCATACACAGAGAGAGGAAGAGAGAGAGAGAGAGAGAGAGAGAGAGAGAGAGAGAGAGAGAGAGAGAGAGAGATCATGATTTATTTAATATTTAGCAAAATATTACAATAACTATTTACGGTTAGCTCGCAAGGTAAACATTTTTTCAATACGAACATCTTTTTAACAAAGAATAAAACAACCAAAATTAAAAATGGTGAAAAAATATTTTTATTATGGTTATATTATTTTTCAATAAAATCGTCTTTAATAGACATGATATCTTTTCGCTTTGTAAATAACCTGAAAAAAGCCATCTTTTAGTCATTTTTTCATATTTTATATCCCTTGTAATATATGTAAACATATCTGGATATTATTATTAATATATGTAAACATATCTGGATATTATTATTAATAGAAAGTTAACAATATTTAACTAAAAGTCGGACAAACAAGATGGCTTTTAGATTTTCGAAAATAGTCGACCTCGTCGACTTACAGTTGACATTCAAAATTGATAAAAGACGAACCTAAAATAGTCGACTAAATGTCGACTTTACAAGTTGACTGAAAAAGTCGAGTATTAGTCGTCGAACTGTCACGCTGTGTGAGTTGTCTTTAATAGTATCTCATGATCGGTATTTTCAGTTGCAGGATTCTTTAAACGTTTCATCGATAATTGTCGCAATCGTTAACTAGCGATAGTCAATGAGTGCCGCGCTTTCTTCAGGATTGATCTGCCATTATAGCTATCGCTAATTAACGATAGCGACAATCATTGATAAGATGTTTAGAGAATTCCATTACTGACATGCGTTTTCTCTAGGGTGCGAGCCGTCTTCTGGATAACTTATTTTGTTAGATCAGCCAAAAGGATTGGTTAATGTCACCATTTTTCATTTATCCTCCGGTCTATCAAGCCCACTTAACAATAGTTTTAAAAATTTATACTTATTGGCCGGTATTTATAGTCAAATCTTATATTCAAAACTGTCTTAAAAGTACAATCTTAAGAAGTCACGAACCAATCAGAGAACCATATTAGCGTCTTAAGACATTACTTAAGACAATCTTAAAAAATAAAAACGAACTATGAATACCGTCCATTATCTGATCCGGTCGTCTTTAATAATCTGACTGCATTCAGCAGAAAAGGCAACTTTGCAACTAGTGTAATAATCAAACTAGAACAAAATTTTCTTATTGAATATCATATCATCCGTACATCGAATGTCGTATGCGACGTACGCAATCATTTCGGTCGCCAGGAAACGAAAATAGACATTAGACTCTTCGGCGTGCGTTTGTTTTTCGCGCGTCGCCTCGTGCGGTGCATGCTGGTCCGATAGAAGCTCCTGATAGAAGACCCTGCAAACCAACCAATCGTAAGCCTGTATAGCGCGGTAGCGACTGCCGTACTCTCAGTCAGGAGCTCGAGTCGCAAAGTTATCGTTCCTCTCTCTTTTGGTCCCTGTGAGCCAGCGAGCCCAAAATTTTACCGAGTGTTACCGAGGAAGCAGCAGGAGAGGAAACGGCCGATCGCCAATTCGCCCGTCGCAGGATCGTTCGGGTCAAATCTCTTGTCACACGCGTATACCGTCGTATCGAGAAATATCGTACGCGCGCGATTATCACTTAAAATAAACGGCATTCGCCGGATTCGCGTACGGCCACACTCGCTCACACCGGATCGGAGAGGAGGGCGAGCCTGTTATATCGTGTGTGATCATCCACTGGAGACGGTGTCAACGAGAAAAGGTAGAGAGAAAATGAACGAAATGTTGTTCGTGTGAGAGAAGGGGAGTAAGGATAGAGAAAACATTGACAATTTATCAAAAATGCATGCTCGTCCACTTGCTCCTCCCCCACGAATCTAAAGCCACGAAACTTGTCGAGACCGGATCGTGGCCAGATCCGTCCGGTTGCGCGCGTTTTCTTATGTCATATGCGAAGATTTGTCGCCGGGTGGCGGGATGCTGCTCGACGATGACGACGTCGGCGCCAGGACGAGCATCGTCGCGACCCACTTTCACGGGCTTTGCACCTCGCGTGCCGGCCGAATTGCCATTTCTTTATTGTCGTCGGTATCGACAAAACACTGTCCTCCCGCGCCTTTCGCGCTCCCTCCTCCTTTAGTCTCTCTCTCTTCTATCTTTCTCTCACCCTCTAAATGCTCGCTCTATCGGTGCCTATGTAACTTTGTCTCTCTCCTCCCTCTCTCTCCTTCTTTCTCTATTCTCTATTTGTGCATTGCACCCATATTCGCGTGAGCGAGAATTCTCTCTCTCTCTCTCTCTCTCTCTCTCTTTCTCCGCCTGCGCTATCTATTTTTCTCTTCTTCCTCTATCTTCTCGTCTTTGTTCTACCTGAGGCGAGCGTTACTCCGAACACTCGCCTAATACTCGTCTTCGTATTATCATGCCGGCGGTAGACGTGTACGCTACTGTCAAAGTCGTGCGCTTCCCGCGGCCCAGGTTGAGCCTCCCAATATATATATATAACGATACGTCCGGTGGAGTTGTCGAACAGCAGTCTCCGATTCGCGCGATTCACCCTTGTGGCATTTTACTTTGAGCACAAAATGCCGATAATGTCGCTTATAAATAAGTCGTTTATTTTGAAAGTGATGTGAATCTGAAGCAGTGGTGAACCGTCACTGTTGCAATTGCGGACTCATTTGAATTTATATTTCTTTCGGATTCACGCTGCTCACAAAGTTTTTCGTCCCGAATTCATATACATACTTATGTCTGTGGATATATCTTTTGGTATATTTGCACTTTTGCCAAAACACACTGAGGTGTCTCTCTCAGTGTTTACATTAGAAAAAGGTGTTTCGTTGTATGATGATAGCGTCACAGTATGACAATGCTATATCTTTATGTTCTAGGACAGACAAAATGTCGGACCGAAAAGCAGTAATCAAAAATGCTGATATGTCGGAGGAAATGCAACAAGATGCTGTTGACTGTGCCACTCAAGCTCTTGAAAAATATAACATTGAAAAGGTATATACTCATTACACTTTTATGTATACAGATATAGATAACACACTGTAAACATCACACACAAGTGTATTGTACAAAGAATGGAAAATTTATACATGCGATTGAAGTAGATATATTTGCTAATAGATTTTTAGTTCTTTTATCTTATATTCAGTAAGGATCTTAATACATTTTATAAGCACGAATTTAATTAATTTATTATACAAAATTGAATAATTCATTAATGTCTTTGCATTAAGCAAGTTAACAACTTTTAGGAATAAGAATAAATAAAGTTTTATGAATAAAGAAGTACAATTATACATAAAGATCTTGTAATTTCAAAGAAGCTAAAGAATTCAATAGGTATTATATGATATTTGAAGTACATGACTTAGGACATGATTTATTCATTTCTTATTAATATAATAAATCTAGAAGATTGATATATATATATATATATATATATATATATATATATATATAATTTAAAGTTGTAATATGTAAATGCAGTTACTGAAATTATGTTAAAGGTCGATATTTGTTCTCTGAAAAATTTCTGTTATATAAATTCTCAAGTTACACAGGATGAGATTGTTAAATCAATAACACTATTGATTTTACCATTAATATCCATTGGTTTTGGCTTTCAGGACATTGCAGCATTTATCAAGAAAGAGTTCGATAAAAAGTACAACCCAACGTGGCATTGCATTGTAGGACGTAATTTTGGTAGCTATGTGACGCACGAAACAAGACATTTTATCTATTTCTACCTTGGTCAGGTAGCCATTCTCCTCTTTAAGAGCGGGTAAACTTGTTTTGCTATCCTCCTAAACATCCTTTTTCCTTCCTCTTCCTCCCTTGCTCACTATGCAAAATACATACATTTAAAATCACCGCCATGTGTAAAAGAGACTTCATTACTCATTATGTACACATTGAAAAATTTATTTTAAAAAAACAACGCATGTTTCGGATAAGCAAATGAAGATAAATATCAATATTTCTTGATATATTGTTTGTCGTTACATAAGTAAAAGGATAATCCGAAAAAAATTTTGAGAAGACACAGCCGAAGGGTAGGGAGATAAACTAAGGGAAAAAAAGAAGAAAAGAATGACATACAACTTTACATGTTAAAATGTATTTTGTATGCCAAGAAGTTTGTTGTGTTCTTGTTTTATATTATTAGGTAAATATGCTGCAAAATACGCGGTTAAATTCAATACTGGCGATTTTAACTTAGTAAATTTTAGCGTAAAATTGTTTAACGTATAGTGTTCAAGCAACACTAAATGAATTACATTTTTTGCGTAGAATAGGTTCATGCAGGACTTGGCATGTATTTGAAATATTTTTATTTAAAACACAATGCACTATTTACAATACAAGCGTATTTTGTATTTTTTATTTTAGCGGATCATAAAAATATTACATATTTTGTATTTGAAATCAAAAGCTTGAAAGCTTTTTATATTTTGAATAATTTTATAATTCAAATAATAAAGTTGATTGTCAGTGTTATTATTTGAAATATAAAATTCTTTCATCTTTTGTTATTAATGAAATATCTGAAATACAAAATACAAAATATTTTCATGTACTCCGAACAAACACAAAATACAAAATACAAAATATAATTGTGTTGCCAATATTGTTTTTCAAATAAAAATATTTCAAATACATGCCCTGGGTTCATGTACCTTACTTGAGTCTATACAGGGTGTCTACAAAGTCTATCCGCACCCCCTACGTTTTAGAAACTGTTTCAAATTATGAAAAACCGGACATACATGGTATCTGTTAAGTAGTCGCCAATAATGAATGTAAACCCGAATGAGATTGATTGCCCCTGTAATTGTTATTTTATATTAATTGGTAACCACTGTCGTCTCTTACGTATTGTATACTGATTAACTTGATTTTGTATTTGCTATACAACTGCGACTGATATCTTTTGTTACATTAAGAATTCTCAAAATAATTGAACAGAAAAGGAAAAAAAGGAGCTCAATCTCTCTTTCGACGTGCGATAATCATCGTACACATACTCTATTGATAACTTTATTTCGATCAGATATAAAACTAACATGCTATTGAATAACAATATCTGACTCGTTCATTGCTACCTTCACAATTTTTATATTGTGCACAGATTATAACATAAAAAAGAGGGGGGGGAAGACATTTTATCTCGAGGCGATGTATACTTAGAAAAATATTCATTTCTCCAGAGAAGAAATATCACCTTCTATCCGTATTAAATTCTTTTATGTAATATTCAACACTCCATATTATAGAGTACTTATATATATATAAATATATATATATATATATAATATAGATTATACATATGATATATTATTTATACATACAGTGCAATCTTTAAACATTTTTTCATGCAGTATTTGATTATCGTAAATGTTGCTACATTGTTCAAATTTTAGACTGACTATTAAATAATATCAAACTATCATGCATGATCTTTTTTTTTATAGAAGTTCGCAATGCCATTTTTATAAGCAGCGAATATATAGCAGAATGTTCAAAAGTATCACGATAAAAAATATCGAGTTATACTTTGAAGATCAACTTGTCCTTGAGAACATCTGAAAATATTCAACATGTTATTACGTTACTTTCCTTTTATTTATTTATTGTACATATATTCCAGCAGGTTTATTAACTCATAAATATTGCATATATTATTAGAGTAACACAGGATAAGCTGTATCTTTACGGTGTTATATGATGTACGTTATGCTTTCGCCGTACTTGCTACATGAGATCGGTTCAAGAAATATATTGCTAATAGGTTCGAATTAATCATCGGTAAAAGCCAATTGTACTTTGTATACACGTTAAGTAAAGAACCTGTTACGCTGTTAGGCGGCGGTTGTCATATTTATTTGATTTGCCAAAATCAAAATCAAGATCTACTTGCGGAACGCGCTTTTTTAAAACATAAATAGAATACAAAGTACTGAATTATTTTTCTTACACTCGTGAAACACGGGTTAACAAATGAAAAATAAATGTGGCTATGACAAAATCATTTTGGTTCTTTTGGAATCGAGCTTTCGAGGGTAAGAATTGCTCTGTGCACCTCCGCCGATTTCACGATCGAGTCTACATGCAGAAGATGCGGTAAAAGCAGATGAATATTATTGTGCTTAACAATAAAAATCAGTTCCACCCATGAAACGATGTATTTTTCTTTTCAGCGAGGCGCAATGTATAAAATAGAAAGCAAAGTTATCCTACATAAGAGCGGTATTAAATATCACAAGGTCGAATTTTCCCTAAAATTATAATGCTGAAATATCGGAGGGAAAAAAACGAATTGCGGTCGTAACACGCGCGGGTTCATAATATACATATACACACGTTTGCAGCCTACGCACGCGATGCCAGGAACATCAATAATGTGTTCTCGATAAAATTCAACCTTGTGACTCACAATGTGGAATGGCTGACTAGAGGACTACCTGTTGTGCTTTGCATAATTTGCATAACTTCGTTAGACTCGTGTATCTCATTTCCGTCCCTAATGACTATAAATACTTGTGCTTCTGCAACGTCCATATATATATATATATATATATATATATATATATATATATATATATATATATATATTGTATATACGTGTGTAAAAACCATACCTGTACTTACTTTCTTTCAGAGTTCCCTAAAAATAAATTTTTTTCAGTTTCTTTATTGTATTTATGATAAGATCGATAATATCATTGATTTATTAATAATCAGTTTATTGTTACATTACATTAGTTTAACATTACAGAATCTAATACATCTGAAGAAAAACTAGCTGTATATACGTTATAATTTTATTATACTAACCTTAATACATATCTTACACGTATCTTTCAAGTCTTTTTTTAAAGTTATTTATAAGTTAAAACAAGTGCTATTACAATTAATTTTTTTTTTGCTATTACAAGTAATTTCTCCCAAAAGATATTTTATGTTATAGTATATTGCCTTTGATAATTAGAAATTAAAATAAAAGATAATATCTTGATAAATATTAGATATTTATTTATAATTATCTTGTCAATAGTTGAATCTAAATTCGAAATTAATTACAATGTTAATTAAGTTATTAATTATAAAATTTTTATATATGCAAGTGAAAAAAATTGATATCATTAATTCTTAAACATCACGACTTTCTTATTTTATGAACACATAAGTAATATCGAGGATAATAGAAATTCGTGATTAAATAAAATTCTCTCTAATGGATTGATAATTCAATTCGATAACTATATTGTCACGCAAGCATTAGCCTTATAATAAATTTTTCTGATAAACGGAATTGATTTAAGGCTCCTGAGTAGTCACCACAGCCATATTGAATCATAACGTCAGAAGCAAGAAATGATACGTTAATTCTTATTACATGCCATTTATAAATAAAGACAATTTGAATAAAACAAAATGATGAGATTGCTTTAAAACATTTGTAAAAATGGATGAAAATTGTGCTTCTCCTGCCTGATAGTCAGTAAAAAGTGGTAAAGGCACGTGTAAGTGAAAATAAGCTACGCATGCGCATTGAATAAAAGCATTTCTATGTGCTTTTCATCACTTTTTACGATTATTTACTGATTATTAAGGGGAATAAGCATAGTTTTCGTTCATTTTGACAAATGTTTTAAAACAATCATTTTGTTTTATCCAAATTGTCTTTATTTATAAATGGCAAGTAATAAAAATTAACATGTTATTTCTCGCTTCTGACGTCACGATTCAATATGGCGGTGACTCAGGCGCCTCTGCAAAAAATTTATTGAACTTTAGTTTAATGTTCGAAATGTTTCATCAGATTTAATATCTTGTTATACAAAAGTTCTTTAACATCCTTAGCCCATATGAAATCCAAATGATTAAACTTTTTATATGGAACAAGGAATTTTCCAAATGGATTGCCAAGTTCTTTCTCTAATTGGTCAACATCCTGCAAATGATAAAGATATGATGTAAACACATAATAATTTTTTCTATATAATTGAAACTACATAGTAGTTTATTTAATTTTAGGATCTCCAGTATTTTCAAGATACTTGTTCTAACCAAAATATATCGGAAAGTTTATTTTACATGAAAAAATGAATATTCTTGCATATTTTGAAGATATTTAAAATTGAATAAACTATTGTAGTATTATGTATTAAAAAAATACGAACATCGACATGTGCTAACCAATCGTTGGCGCCATAATGCAATGAAACTGGCACTTTGATTTTTCTCAAGTCATATTTCGGAGGATGGAACGTACCATATTTGATTAAATTAGTGATGAGTGAGTAGTCGTACTGTCTAAATTTCCCCGATGTAATAATGGATCCTGAAAATATATTCGTGATTTATAAAAAATTTTATATACGTATAATTGTATAATTATTTTATGTATTGTATATAATTTTATAAAATTTAAAGAAATATTAATGAAGTAGTATAACGAAGTGCATTTACGATATATATTTCACTATCTTTATTTATGCGAGTATAATACAGAGTATTATAGTGGAATAGATGCTTACCACTTTTAATAAGCTGTAAATAATGTATTATTTGTTTCGTGGCTGCACCAGCCGGAGCATGTTCCACGATTAATGGTAGAAGAGTCTACAAGATGACAGCAGTATGAACAAACAATCTCGAATTAATAATAAACTGACATTATTATATATAATTCAAATAAATTCTATGATTATAAAATTCGTGATTAATTCTAAAAAAAATTATCATTATGCACTAATAATAGAGTGCTCCCTTATAGTACAAGTTGCACAAAAGTTGCAGCGATATTGCTGCAAATTCTGTGCAAATGGGTTGTAACAAATGAGTTTACTATGTGATAATTCTTATTTTAAATTTCACAAAATAATTAAAGGTATGTTAATGATGATGTCGTACAGTATTAAACTGATCTTTGTCGAATCCAGAGATTAAGAAGAGCAAATTAGTGCACAAGGGTTGCGTGAGAGCATCTTCCGCGCATATCATTTTCTGGAACTGTTTCATGATTTCCGCAGTAGGTGCGAATTCGTATATACCGATTAATTTTAACAGTTTCTGCAACGAGATGTTTACTTCATTAAAAAAAAAAGGTAAAAAATTGATTACTATTTTATTATCGAATTTAAAATTACATACGTCTAATGGATCGGAGAATCTTGCCAGGAATTGAAAAATGGGATTTTTTAATCTGCTGCAATAAGCGATTGGTGCCAACGCGAACATAGCCTGGATTTTGTGCTGATACTCTGGCAATTCCGTCGACATGACGAAGAAAGAAGTGGTACCCTGGCTATGCCCCAGATAGAATATTTTTTCGCGACCAGTGATCTTCACGATATAATCTATCATGGCTGGAAGATCATACACGCCAATCTCATGCCAGCTATAAGAAAGGTATTTTTATAATTTCTATGAATTATTTATTAATTCTCGGTCTGGGATAGAGGTAACATCATTTTATATTAGATAAACAAATAGAGATACAGGAAAAAATTAAATACACTGCTCAAAAAAATTATGGCATAGAAAAATTGTGGGCAAAATTGGCCAATTTTGACTAACGATAACTTTGCGAAAAATTATCATAAGATAACGCGGTTTTTTTTTTTTAATTAAAGCTTGAAATCTCTATTTTAAGATCCTACGACCAGATTTTAAATTTGATGCACGCCACTGTTAATTCTCAAAATATGAGTGTGATGTTAAAACGCATTTAGATTTAAAATGTAAATTTGTTCTTGCGTCGCTTAATCGCCATTTAATTATTGCTATTGATTTAAACGGAACGTCCACTTTTGATAAGGAAATGACCGAAAAAAATGGTTCATCTGAAATTCTATATTTTAATATAGCTATTAATTATCGTTCTGAAGATATTCAAATAAAAATTCTCATTTAAAATTCTATGTGTAATATATGCATATTGTTGCAGTCTGACAAATATTTTAAATATTAGACTGCAAATGTATGATATATTTGACCAATAAATTTTCAATAAGTATCAAACCTACAAAAATAACATTAAATGTCGCATGACGTTATCAATGATTTGACCGATAAAAAGAGATATTGTGTATTTTATCACAACTTTTATTGTATCTGTAAAAATATTTCGGTAAAAAATTTTTCATACATTAATATGATAATTAATTCATACGTATGAATATGTATAAACATACATAAATTCATAAATATGTGTAATCATATATGAAATATATCCATACATATTCATACATCCTTTCTCTTTTCTAAAATTACTTTTTGTAATAGAAATAACAATAGTAATGTGAAAACATAAAAAATAATTAAAGGGATAATTTTTGCATTCGTTAAAAAAATCAAGTTTGAAAAAATGTAAAAAAAATACTTATGTATAATTATGCATAATTGATGATTTTTTTTTACATTTTTCCAAACTTGTTTTTTTCTAAAATAAATAATATGAGAATTACCATTATAATTATTTTTAATATTTTCACATTACTATTATTATTTCTCTATTATACTAAAAAGTAATTTTACAAAAGAAATAAGGATATATGGATATATAAAATTATTGTATGTTTATGAATATTTATGTATGTTTATATATATATATATATTTATAATTATTTATATATATTTGGGTGGTTGCATATAAAACCGCCCATTGGCAATAGATTGCGTTAAGTACACTATTTCTTCGAATTGAAAGTTGGCAATACACATGATGACAGGTCTATAGAGTCGCCAAAACGCCATAGGTGACATTTGTGTTACTAACATCATCTATTTTGATTGTGTTTACAATGGCAAGTTTTGTTCCTAATAAATCACATTTGCGGGAAGTTATACTGTATTATTTCCTGGCAAAGAAATCGCCCGCAGAAACGCATCGTTTGCTAGAGGAAGTATATGCCGAACATACTCCATCAAGTACAACGTGCAAAGAGTGGTTTTGAGCGTTCCAAGATGATGATTTCTCTATGGACAACAAGGACAGCGGAAAATCATCCAAAAAATTTGAGAACACGGAATTGGATGCATTATTGGACGAAATCATCGGAAACCATCACTGGGGATCGTTATCGACTGATCCGTTTGAAGCGAGCTCTGCACGAAAAGAGAATGGGAGAATCGCCATGACAAGTTCATTTTGCAGCACAATGCCAGGCCAAAAAATGGCTAGATGACTGGATTGCCTCCAAAAAACCTGAATTTTTCCTTTGTGGAATCCGACTGTTGGCTGAAAAATGGGTCAAGGTTCTCTTCTGATGGACAATAATTGAATAAACCAATTTGTCGATTTGCTATCACTGTCTTTTCTTTCGTTAAAAAATGGGCAGTTTCATATGCAACCACCCAATATGTATTTATGCATAAAAAATTTTTTATCGGCATTCCGTTGTAGATATATTTTTATCAGAAAGTAAACTTCTGAGATGAATTTTTTATACATTGTATGCTGCTTTTATTTCTACAATTTAATATTAATTTTAATATTATTTAATTATTATATTAAATGTATTATCTGTTATAATCAGATAATGGAAGGAATAAAATAATTAAGAGATACGAGCTTTTTTCCGCTAAGATTATATGTGCAGATTAATTTTATCCTGAAGCGATATCCGTCAAACGAATATTTTTATTATTTTGCATCTTTTTTGATGTGTATCATTTCTTACATATCAAATCTCGTATGATTATTTAGTTATTAGAATGTCCAAGGATAAATCAGCCAATACGCGAGCTAATACAAGTTAGATGTGTATAAATTCGTATATTTCATTCTTGAGAAAAATTAACAAACATTTCAACCCTTTCGAGTAAGTCTTCCTCAGTGATCTAATCGAAAAATAAAATCAGTGACGTATAAATTTAATATAAAAAATGTGATGCGAAGCAAATGGAATTTTGTGTTAACATATATTCATAAAATATAATAGTGCTGTCTGTCCTATCTAACAAAATACTCAAATCTTACATTTCAGATTATCTGTAATTTAATAAAGATTTCGATTAAGTCATTAAACCATAACTCAAATCAAGTAAACAAAAAACTTACGTAATAATATTAATGATGATTTGTGAAATAAGACATGTTAGCACCGAGATGTTTAGAGAATATGTGAGAGGTCCTGATGACATTTCTGTATATAGTATATACATGAGTTTAAAAACAATTGCTCTGTGCGTTTAACAGGGTTGAGACTGTCTTTAGGGAATAACTTAATGTCTGCATTACAATTGTCTTTTGAATTTTTTTATTTTTTAGTTTTTATTCTTTTCTGTTATTTTTATTAGTTTTTTGTTATTTTTATATTTTTTTGTAATGTTTTGTCGTTTTTATTTTTTATTTTGTATTTCCATTTCCTGATATATTTTCATGTTTTATCATTCATTTTCGAGGGAAAGTAATTTAAACAGTGGCATTAGAATATTACTTAATCGATAGTTTTTTTTCTCTAGAAAGCGGAATAAAACAACATGGTACTTTTGTGTTGATGGCACTGTTTTAGCCGCAGAAAATCTGACTGCTTTTTTTATATTCAAAGACGAATCAAACACGAAGCTGCTAAACAAAAGCTGGGGCAGCCAGATTTTCCACGTTTAAAACAGTGCCATCAACACAAAAGTAACACTGTTTTATTCCGCTTTCTGGAGAAAAAAACTATCGATTAAGAAATACTTTAATGTCACTACTCAAATTACTTTCCCCCGAAAATAAATGATAAAATATGAAAATATTTCAGGAAATAGAAATAAAAAATAAAAAATAAAAACGACAAAAAATAATAAAAATATAAAAAAAAAATAAAATTAATAAAAATAATAGAAAAAATAAAAACTAAAAAATATTATAAAAAAATTAAAAAGACATTTGTAATGCGGGCATTAAGATATTCCTTAAAGACAATCTCAACTCTGTTAAACTCATCAGAGAGCAATTGTTTGTTTTTAAACTCATGTGCATGTACAGCAATGTCATCAGGGTCAAACAGCGACCCATACCGGATGACTGAGAGTGATAACGCGCCGGCAGGATGACGGAATGACATTGCCTCACTTTCTGAGTTCTTACTCCCAAACAAATGCGTGTCTCATTATATCCTTTTAGAGTAACATAAAATAGAGACCTGGGGTTACATTTTGAGCTACATTAAAAGAAAATTGAGATTGACCTTTTAGTCGTAGCCATTTTGAAAAAAATTTAAAAACGAAAAATTTAAAAATAGAAATCGTCAAAAACTAATCTGATTGAAAAAAAAAAGAGTATTTTCATGTGAAAGAGCGTTCAATTTTCTATAATAAAATGTATTTTCATTTCAATATTTCATTTTCAAACTTGCCTTTCACTAACGACAAGCGAAAAGAGCGTTGCGACGAGAAAGTTATCCTACAGTTCGGCAATTAGTTAGCCTATAGGTCTATTATTCGACATAGAGTCTTTATTCATCAAACTGTTCAAGCTCAAGCAATATGAACACGAAATCCATAAAATTTCACAAAATGGCTGGCTTAGCATGGAACGCCGTATAATATGGTAATAAAACATACAACATATATATGTATTTTATACAATAAATTAGAAAAGTAAAACATGGAAATGTCAAATCTTTTTGAATAGATCTTGGTATAATGGATCTAAAAATTCTGTGTCCTCCTACACATTTAATCCATGTTTTTGTTTGTTAAAAAAATTTATTCTAATTCTTTTCTCTGTCTAAAATCTTTGTACGATTTCAGTCAAAATCATAATTATACTTCAATCTATGTTCAGGAATTACGGACTTTTGTTTCGTGTTCTTTTTGATAAGATTACGATATTCATCTAATCTGATTTTAAACAATTTAGAAAGAAACTATCTAAGATAACTTTATCAGATTATTTTTATAGATGAAAATCACTGTGGCCTTTTGGTATTCTCTTCTTCTTTGGGATTCAATAATATTATAATTTATTCGTGGCTATTGTGATCTATTGCAATCTCAATAAAGTTATTTTCATCATTCATGGCCTTCGTGGTCAATACAAATATAAAAATACGAATCCATGACATTTTCATATTGCGAATAAAAATATCATGTCAAGATAGATAAGATCTATAAATAACAGATATATCTTTCTATTTCTCTCAAGATTTAAGATATATCTCATCTGTCAATTAATTCTTACGGGAGGAATTAATGGACTTTAATAAAAAATCTCCTCAAGGATAAATGTTATTTTTTTCTTGCTATCCTAAAATTAATTGATGAGAATTGATTGAGATGAAATATACCTTTTTTCTCATTATGACATCATTTGTATAATTATGCATAATTTTTTTTATTTGATGTGTTGGTTGGATAATATAGATGTTTACATACAATAACACTCGTTAAACTGGATTTTAACATAGATCTGTATATATACCAGACGAACTTCCAAGTGTAGTTTTTTATTATCGTGCTTTATTCGAGACACACGTCCAATAGCCAATAGTCAATTGGAATATGCCAGGTAAAATGCCAAGGCTCTTCCATTTTCTTACTGTCGTCGCCGTATTTGTTTCATTACAATCGAGCCAACAACCGACAATGAAACGATACCACAATCTTTACGGCGATAATGTGAGCGGATGCGAATTGACGAATATATTTGATTTTGGTATCGGAACTCTAAACTTTCTACAACAAAGTCAACATTATATGAACCAAGAAGTACCAGATATAGTTCCGCAATTTGGAGCAGTGTACGATTTCGTGGTAATAGGCGCCGGAACGGCCGGTGCCACGATAGCTGCGAGATTAAGTGAGATTCATCAAATTGAAGTGTTATTGATCGAAGCTGGATCTAAAGAGAATTTTTTTATGGATATCCCGCTTCTCGTTCACTTGTTGCAGCTAAGCAACGATATCAATTGGAAGTATCAGACCAAATCGTCCAACAAATATTGTCTTGGTATGGAAGGCAACAGATGTAACTGGCCTAGAGGCAAAGTAATGGGCGGTAGCAGCGTGTTAAACTACATGATCGCAACCAGAGGAGGTGCCGAGGATTACGATCGATGGGCTAAGATGGGGAACGAGGGTTGGGCTTACAAGGATATTCTCAAATACTTTAAAAAGCTGGAGACAATCGATATTCCAGAGCTGCAATCAGACACTATTTATCACGGAACTAAGGGACCGTTACATATCTCTTATCCATTATTCCATACGCTATTGGCAAAGGCTTTCTTAGATGCTGGCAAAGAGCTGGGATACCCGCTGTTGGATTATAACGGAAAGAATATGATAGGATTTTCGTATGTGCAGTCCACAATGATAAATGGCACCCGCATGAGCAGCAACAGAGCCTATCTACACCCAGCAAGAAATCGCCGGAATCTTCATGTGACACGCGAAAGCAAGGTGAAAAAAATATTGATTGATCATCATACAAATCGGGCGATTGGTGTGGAATTTATTAAACATCGTCGAAATATTAACGTATTTGCGAGCAAAGAGGTAATTTTATGCGCGGGTGCCATCGGATCACCACAATTACTGATGTTGTCTGGTATCGGACCGGCCAAACATCTTAGTAAGCTCGGCATAAACATCGTCCGGGATTTGCCGGTTGGTGAAAATCTGATGGATCACGTAGCTTTTGGTGGGCTAACATGGGCAGTAGATGACCCAATAAGTCTTCAACTGGTTGATGTGTTAAATCCCATTCATCCATATATGAAAGACTTTTTTATGAAGCAATCGGGACCAATAACAACCTCAGGGTGCGAAGCCCTCGCTTTCATTAACACCAAGTATTCAACGAAATTTCATGGTTTACCGAACATTGAACTGATGTTTGTTGGTGGTGGAATTAAAGAAGATTTGATTCTATCGATTATAATGGGTTTGAATAATCGAATGCGTCAAATATGGAACAAATATAGCAACACTTATCGCTGGACTGTATTACCGATACTATTGAAACCAAAAAGTCGTGGACGGATAAGATTATTGGCCAACGACATTAACGTTAAACCTGAGATCGTGCCAAATTATTTCGACAATCCGGAAGATGTCAAGACAATGATTGACGGTATTAAAGTTGCATTAAGTGTCGGTCGAACGAAAGCAATGAAACGGTTTAATTCACAATTATTAAACGATACTTTTCCTGGATGTCAAAACTACGAGTATGATTCTTATGATTATTGGGAATGCGTGATGAGGACGACATCTTTTACTAGCTATCATCATACTGGCACTTGCAAGATGGGATCGAAAGGAGATCCGACTGCTGTCGTCGACCCTAGATTAAAGGTATTATTAAAAGATAGAAAGTACTTGTTTTTTTCAAATGTATAATAAATATCAGAGTTGTCATATATTTTTCATCCTAAAATTCCATAATTTTCCCTGATTTCCAGACAAAATTTAATGATTTTTTCTTATGCTTTCAATAATATTTTGAAATTTTATATAGTTTTGTACTGATTTGGAAACTGTCAAAAATATTTTGCTGAAAGAGCAATTTAATATAGTGATGTAAATTAAATTACTATTAATTAATGTTGCTAACATTATTTGCATTTAATTACTAAGATGATATTATTTCAAAATTGCATATATAAGTGTAATGTGAAAAAGTAAGTGAAATATGTAAATAAATAAAATTCTTGACTTTTAACATAATGTATATAGACACATGAAACTTCTCTCTCTTTAAAGTCAAAAATTTTAATTTTCTGAAAAAATTGCATGCACGCACGCACGTCAACCTATAATGTACGAAATTTATGCACGCAGGTGATTGGTATTCAAAGATTACGAGTAGCAGATGGTTCCATCATGCCTGAAATTATATCATCGCATACAAATATACCTATTTTTATGATTGCTGAGAAACTGGCAGATATGGTCAAAGAAGATTGGGGATATTCGAACGAATCATGAACATAACAATAGTGACAAATTTTCGAGTATTAGCTACATTGAAAACTAGCAATTCGCAGTACATAACAAAAACGGATAATTATAATAAGTTATCGGAAAATTAACTGTAGAGAAATACTTCTATGTGTAATCGTCATTAAAATATAATGATTAATATTTAGTAGGCAAATCTGATTTGAATTGATAATATTTTTTAAACGACCTAGCATACTTAATTTAGAACTAAAAATATTATAAAATACTAAATTCGATTTTATCCTATGTACGTACATTTTATTTCTCAAAGTATTTTAAATTGATGAAACGAGTCTAATAATTTATTTTATAATTTGATATATCTTCTAAAATGATACTTTTTTTTTAATTTCTCGTAAAAATATTCGGAATTTATGTCAAGATCTTACCAAAGGGCATTACTCTATATATATATATATATATATATATATATATATATATATATATATATATATATATACACATACATACATACATACATACATACATTAATACATAACATTAAGATCCAGTTTTACCGCTTAAAAAAGTTATAGTTTATTTCAAAGATAAATATATTAATGTAACTTTCAAATTTATGGCACAATATAAATGAATAAAACATTTTGAAGATATCCATTATATAAACAAGCTCTTTACTTCCTATTTCTTGTTTTTTACGATTATTTATTTTCTGCTTCTTACGATTGTTTACTTTCTGCTTCTTACCCAATTTTTTCTATTACAAAATAAAAATTAGCTAACTTCGGAAGAGACAAAAACACGTAATAAAAAACGTGCAGCGTTAGACTTTAAGCTCATAAAAAAATTTTTCCTATATTTATTTATTCGAATATATTGTATAATCTTAAATAAAACATAATAATATTTACTGATACATAATAATGAAACTGCTTAATAAAGCATTACAAATAAATACTATATTTTATTGATGCGATATATCTTTATCTCATCGAAAAATCTTTAGTTAAAATTAATACGAAATAATGTCTCGAATTTGCAGGATTGTGATCAAAGCCAAAGTTTCTCGATAAGATTAAAAATGTCCTGATAGAAATATTTTCAACACCACGATACTTTGCCACTACTTTGTCATGCCTAACTGCTTGAAAAAATTTGACATGGCCTTAAGATATCCAATTATGGACCTGATATGAAAATGTATTCACAGTAAAATTTAATTTAAAAAATCTGACGTAGCTCATGACTCAAGCTCGCGTTTCATATGGACTTGATATTCCGACAGGTTTCCTAAACTGAATAGTCATAAACTTTAATGATTAATATCTCAAGATGTAGTCGGCAAGGCGTAAGTTGCATCAATCAATCAAATTGCATCAAATACTACACGTTGTTCTAGTTGATTTAATTGACTGATGCAAGTTACGTTTAAGCCTGTTCTACAATAGAATCATAAGTGATAAGCTGTAAGAAATTAACCAATCATAGTTGATTATTATACTTAACTGTGATTGGCCAATTTCTTACGGCTTACGACTTGCGACTCTATTGTAGAACGGGTATTATGCAAGTTATGTCGTATGTGACGATATTTTTAGGCTCGCGGGACAGAGTAGTGACCCAGTGACTGATTCTTATGTCAAGTCAGTCAAATCTGCTGTCTTATGTTCACGTATCTTCAAACTTACTAATGCCATAATTATTTTTCTTACTCACATTTGCGTTTTTTTTCCTTTACTAGTTTTTAATTTTTTAAATACATTACATTAAATAATTATATCCTCACCTGAAATCCCAGTAAAGTTCCTTTCGAATAGCCGGGAGTTTATGTTTGCGTGAATATACATTGCCACGTGCATTACCGAGCCACACGTCGTATCCTGCATCCGCCAGAACAAAAGCTAAAATTTCAGATAATATATACAATAATATTTTTATTAAAGCGAATATAAACGCTGGAACGCGGATGAAATTGAAAATAAAATTTTTTCAATTTTTAATCGGTAATTATATGATTTTATTTTATTTTAAAATAATATAGTTCAATATATTTTTCTTCAAAATCTGAAGATACATATAAAAAAGGCTATGTGTACAAAGAAAACTTGAAATAGTAAGACGTAAATGAATTGGTCAAATTGGTCGCTATAGAGCTTCAGCACCAAAAATGGTCGTAAATCATAATTATAGATCAACGAATAATGTTTGATCAATTTACAACTACAATTTATATATTCTACGACTCAGTTACAGTCATTTTTGTGCTTAGAGCCCTAAAAGAGTACGTAACGCAATAACGTAAACAATAAATCCAAAATGTTAATTTGCTTACTGCTTGTCTTGTTGCTCAAATTTTGTGTGTGCTATAACTTTTAGACGAGTACACTTCTGTTTAGGAATTGCTTCATTAAAAATGCTTCATTAAAAATGCGATTTCATTACCTAAACCTTTCTCCGGTCCGGAAATAATAAAACACGCCGAACTGCACAAAAGGCCGTGCATCACGAATGCCACAGGTTTTTGCACTTGCGAGTTATTGAAATTAGTTCGTCCTGTTATCTGATGCAGTTCCAAAATGTAACCATCAGAGGTGATCACCTCGTGCATTTTTCCATTGTAGCCGTACTTTTTCACTAGATCTAGCTGTTCATAAATAATTTTCTGATATCAATAGATTAATTGATATCAAAAGATTGATAAAAAAAATTAAGCAATGCCGTCATTTAAAACATGCTATCATTAAAACAATAAAAATAATTTACATTCATTAGATTTATTATGTCATAAATAATATATTATAAATAATAATATACAGGGTTGGCCATATTCGACGGAAATCTCCTTGAACCCTATTAAATGATTTTTAAAATGAACAGCAAAAAATGTGTTTTTTCCCCATGATTGAAAAAAAAAAAACATCTTTCCGTCGAATATGGCCAACCCTGTACATATAAATATTTATATTATTATTATAGAATTGTTTGATACAGAAATTTAAATAATTTAACGAGAAAATCTTAGAAATACAAATGAATTAATATATTATTTTTTATTGAATTGATAGATTTTTTAAATATATGTAATTGTATTAGTGATCTCTGAATAATACAAAGTCATTTTTAAAAAATTATCTCGTTTCAACTTTTAATCGATAGAACTTATATCTGCGCACATTCTTTTTTTTTTTTAATTTACTTTCTATTTCGATAACTGTACTTACAGCGGTAAGCGATGTATCTGCATGTACGGTTGCCAAAAATTGCGGATCGTTGAATTCCTTGATCGCTGGTATTTTGTCTATTGGCAGGACATTGGGTAGTTGATCCATTGAAAAGTACGACGTTGCTCTAGCGGATGCCAGAATCGAGAGGAGGAGGATCGGTAGCGACATTATTGTTACTTGATGAAATCGTTATGCAAAAATCGATCGGTTTGAATTATACTATGCGCGATTTTCTTCCCGAATGTGAAACGTATATATAAACGATACTACTTATTTACTGAAAATGCTACCTGACATGAAGTGTTGCGATCATATCAATACTCTATCATATCAATAATCTATCTGTTATAATTTCTGATTTGACAGATTCTAATTTTACGATTGGTGTATTAATAAGCTGTGTGATTAAGGTATTCGAAAAGAAAGAATTTTATCAATTGTCAAATGGATCGATTGTTTATCTATAAAATGATAATCGCTTTTTCAAGCACGGTTGCAAATCTTTATCGCTTTGAAAGAAACAAAAGACTGATTGTAATCAGTCATTACTGATAAAATGTTGGTCGATAAGAAAATCTCTTACAATTCATGATTTGAAAATTGATTTCACAAATTCTCCATCTCAAAGATTATTCCTCTTTATATCATTAATTGATTCTTATATGTATAATTTCATTTATTTTGATTTAATCATTGACAGATATTCATAGAGCGGATTCACGGATTTTATATTTAAGATCATCTGAAATATTTAAGATGTCATGAATCAATTAAATAGACGTATAAAGATTATTTAAAACGGTCTTAAAACAAGAATGGATTATGAATACCACTCATTGACTTTTTATTGGCATAATAAGTTTAATTCTTACTTTACTAATTTATTGATTGATCTTTGATGTTACAAAATTTATAGATAATTTATTTATGGATAATTTTTATCAATTAAAAAATTCTTATTTTATTATTGAAATATATCATATGAGTAAGATAACGTAAAGATAATATAACAATAAGTGATAAATAAAAATACTAAGCGAGTAAAAAATAAATACTATAATACGAGATACTATAATACGAGAGTACGAAAATTTATAGGAATGAATGCGTAATATTAAGTCGGGGAAAAAGTTTCTTCGTATTTAAAAAAAATTTTTCGCAAAAGTTTTTCATTTGTTGCAAAATTTTCGTTACAATTATATTATTCGTTAGAGCAAAGTTTTAGCTTTAAGAATCTGTTTTTTAAATTGCGGTGGAATGATTTTTATCGGAGTTACGAGCAATCAAAGTTAGAATGCTCCTTTACTTAATTCGCGAATAACTCAGTAACAAAAAATCATAGGAACATTTTTAAAAAATGATTTTGTAGGAAAAGCTTCGAACTTTTACAATAGGTAATCGAAAATTTTTGTAAATTTTTTTTGGACACGTGAGAGATCTTCAAAGTGAAAAGAAAAATTTTCATCTTTTTCAGCTCGCAGTTTTTTTGATGTAAAAATTATCAAACTCACAGAAACTGAAAAAATATAGTAATTTTTCGAAAGTAGAGATTTCAAGCTTTAAAACTCTCTTTTTAAATTGAAATTTCATTTATTTTTGACGAAGATATTGTATATACAATTTTGAATTAAAAAATACGAAGAAACTTTTTCCTCAATCCAATATAAGATACATATTTGTTAATTTAAACATTTTACATTGATAAAATATTTCAAATTGATAAAATATTTTATGAAAATGCGAAATATATAATACTAATAAAAGAGTGATAACTTAAACAGGTATATATCGAATAAATTCAGCTTGAGATAAAATAACTCTGTTGACAAAAAAGACATAGATAAATTCCATAGATTAAATTTCATAGATTAATCACCGTAGGAATTTGAAAGAATAGATATATATTATATATAATATATTATTAGGTGTACAAATAAGTTTCCGCCGTTTGACAAAAGACGGCGCCACTAGCAAGCTATGGTTAAAATTGTCTGATGTAAAACATTATGTCGTAAGGTTGGACATCTGTCAACAACATAACCTTGAAATACTAGCGATTTTGTATCAGCATCATATATCTTTTTTTGTGCGAAAATGCCGAGTTTTGAGCCGAATAAGCGTCATTTGCGGGAACTTTTGATTTATTTCTTTAATTTGAAGAAATCTGAGGCTCATCGATTGCTTGTAGAAGCATATGGTGAGGCTGCCTTAAGTGAGAGAAGTTGTCGTGAATGGTTTCAAAAATTTAAGAACGGTGAATTTGACGTCGAAGACAAAGAACGTAGCGGAAGGTCGAAAGTGTACGAAGACGCGGAATTGGAAGCATTATTGAATGAAGATTCGTGCCAAACGCAAAAAGAACTTGCACTTACATTTTGACTTACATCAATAAAACATTATGTATCGTTCTTTCACAATAAATGCTTAATTTTTTATTAAAAACGGCAGAAACTTATTTGTACACCTAATATAATGTATAATAATATATCCCTAATGTTTCGTATATCTACGTTTCTTTTCAAGAATAGAGGTCCAAGTTGAACGATTATTGATTTTTTAATTGATTTTGTCATTGAGCATTAACGGGGATATAATCACTTTGACATTTAAATCCAGCGTAAAATGAAAATATATTTTAATTCTCTTGACAAATGTCAATATAATGTCAATATAAAGATGTTCGAAATGAATGAATTAAACACTAAACAACAATTGTTCATTTGATTAAATTAATTTAGTTTGTTTTTATTTTTCTTTTGATGTTTAAATCAAACATATTATATTTGATTTAAATATATACATTCTTCAATGAAAGACATAAAGCAACTAAATTAATTTTGTCAAATAAACAATTTTTTCAAAAAAAAAAATACGAACCTTGACATTCGCTAATCAATCATTTTTACTGTAATTAAATAGACTGGGATTTTGATCTTGCTCAAACCGAATATCAATTAATAATTCGGTGGATTGGGTAAATCGTATACATTTGTGTTGCCCCTAATATTCCGTAATCAAATTGTTTAAATTTATTGGATGACATCGTTCCTGTTGATAAATTTACTATTGTTATTACAAGAAAGAAATAAGTGTTAAGAAATAATATAAATTGTTTGAACGATGAAATATTAGCGTATTTAATATTTTATTGCTCAAAGTACTTACATTATGCTATTTAGATATCTTTATATCTATAATATACATCACTTTTTCGTAACACAACAGCACGTGCAAAGCGATTTGGGAGCACTCTTGCGATTGCACCTCCCAAAACTACTGTTAGTTATACACTTTCATTGCGTGTGAATAACTCAGCAGATTTCAAGCCACATTGATCAAAAAATAATTATGCATTTATTACTGCATTTATCCTGCGTTGATTGCATGTGCTTTTACAACAGCGCTTTCTGAACGCTTTACAGGCACTGTTGTGCTACGTGAAAAGTGCTGCAAACATATTATAATATTTAAAACTGCATTTATCTTGCGCTAATTATATGCACTTTTTAAAACGCTAAATAATTGCGAGTCATGCACCTGCCTAAATGTTTTTTTAAAATTAGCGTTTTTTTTTTAAATCACTGTTGTGCTACGTGGAATGTACAGCAATTTTTATGACACTTTGATTGAACCAATATTTAAATTTATTATTATAATAAATGATAAGGAATAAACCGGAATTTACCGGAATTGATGAGTTGCCCATAGTGAATTAATTGCTTCGTGGATACGCTATCAGGAAATTGTTCTAAGATAATTGGTAGAAGAGCCTAGAGATATAAATTATAACAATATAAATTATAACTATTTATATAGAATGCTTCCAACATCCAACATGAACTTACACATCAGTAAGTCAAGTTGCCTGTCTATGGGCAAGCAAATAGACAGGGATATGCTTTACTGATAATGCAGAATAAGATTAGATGACAAGAGAGAGAGAGAGAGAGAGAGAGAGAGAGAGAGAGAGAGACAGAGTCCGGCGGGGAATGAGACACGAAAAATTGAATTTTAAATACTATACTATAGTGTAAGAATCAATAATAAGATAAAATATGTATTTAATAATGCAAATATCTGACTTAATATTTGTTAAATATTTAAATGTCGTTTATGTTAGATAATCTAACATAAATGACATTTAATAAATATTTAAAAATATATAATTATAAATATTTATAATTATGAAACAAATATTTTTGTCTTAAAATGTTTATATAATAAATATTTGTTTTATAATTACAAAAATTTATAATTATATATTTTTAAATATATATTAAATGTCATTTATGTTAGATTAAGTCAGACATTATTTGTATTAACTCTACTTAAAATGTTAAACAGAAGTGTATAGAAATAACCTATCTGTTTAATGTGAATATGGATATTTGTCCCTGCATTATATGATAGAAACTACTAAAAAAAATCACTTAGTTGTTTCTATTCGCATGTACAGGATTTTGCTTGAAGAAACGTACAGAATATCTACCTTGAAATACAAACAGAAATCATAGTTTTACAGTAGTTAATAAATGCAGATATGTTGCTAGTCATACATTCACGTTACAAACGAACGTTTGGTGTCTCACAAGCAATGTTGTCAAGAACGTGTAAATTTCATGCTGGTAATCGCACATTCTTGATTATATTAAATACGTATATAATTTCCTATTGTATAATACATATATTGCGAACACAAAATTGTACTCACTCGAACGTAAACATTTTTTATCTGTAAATTTATCGTGCTCAAAACATTTATCGTGTTAAGGCGTACAAAGTACGATTCGATTCTCAGAGTTGTATCCGCATCTAATAGTTTCTATTGTAAATTCTGAATAGGGAAATACATATTTTTTTCATATAATATTATTGAATTTACACTATATCAGAATAAAATTCAATTTCTCTTGTCTCATTCCCCACTGAACTCTCTCTCTCTCTCTCTCTCTCTCTCTCTCTCTCTCTCTCTCTCTCTCTCTCTCTCTCTCTCTTTCTCTCTCTCTCTCCCTCTCCCTCTCCCCCCCCCCTCTCGCTCTCTCTCTCTCTCGCGATCTAATCTTATTCTGCATTACCAGTAAAGCGTGCCCCTACCTAAAGACAGATAGACAACCCGACTTACTGATAAATCGCGGTAGCATCCTATACATATATATATATATGTATATATATATATATATATATATATATATATATATATATATACGAGGTCTGTTCAAAAACTATCGCGAATTTTTGTTTTTTCAAAAATTATTTATTTATTCATGAATATCTATTTTGTCCCCTTCAAAGTAATCCCCATCAGATTATATACTTGTGCCAACGTTTTTTCCAATCCTCGAAGCACTTCAAAAAATCATTTTTTGTGATCTTGTTCAGCTCCTCCTTCGATGCCGTCTTTATCTTCTCAATCGTAGCGTAGCATCGTCCTTTCATGGGCCTCTTCAGTTTCGGGAACAAGAAAAAGTCACAGGGGGCCAGATCTGGGGAATACGGTGGCTGCGGCATCATTAGTGTGTTGTTTTTGGCCAAAAATTCGCGCACAAGCAACGATGTATGAGCAGGGGCGTTATCATGGTGCAAAAGCCAATTTCGCGGCGACCCGTCTCATGCCCAAATCATTGGTAAAAATCGAATGGCATGAGCCAATCGATATGTTTAGGTCCTCAGCAACTTCTCTAACGGTGATTCGACGATTGGCCAATAGTATTTTCTTCACTTCATCAATGTTTTCGTCTGTTGTTGACGTGCTCGGGCGTCCGGCACGTTCTTCGTCGTTCACATCTTCTCGGCCCTCTGAGAACATTTTGTACCACCGATAAACGTTGCTTCGGTCCAAGGTAGCTTCACCATATGCCACGGTCAACATTCGGAATGCGTCCGCGCACTTAATTTTGTTTTTCACACAAAATTTGATACAGATTCTTTGATTCATTTTTTGGAATATATATATAATGAAATATTTGGAATATATATATAATTTGGAATATATATATATATATGTATAAAAGTATGCTTATGTATAATAATATAATTAACATTAAAAGCAGTATTAGTACCGTATCAAATTGTTTAATGTTGAATCCAGCAAAAACATAAAATTAGAGCATATTGGTTTGATAAATGCTTTTTCCACGCACATTAATTGTTAAATTGCTTTTATGAAATCGTGGTTAGGATTGAATTTGTGCAAGCCGATTAAATAATTAAGCTGATTAATTCCAGAAATATTGCAATCATGCATTCATATTGTTAGATACAGATAATATTTGAGTTTGATTAAAATCAATTTTTTTATTCAAAAATTACATACATCAAAACCGACGGAAAACTGCGACAGCACTTGCAAGGGACTCTTCATTCTGCCGCAATAAATGATCGGGGACAAAGCATGCATCTCCTTGATATAATTCTAATACTTAGGTCGTTCTGTCGCCATGAAAAAGAAGGTGATGGTACCTTGGCTGTGTCCTACATAGAATATTTTTTTGTGGCCAGCGGTCTTTACAATATAATCTATTATTGCTGGAAGATCATATACACCAATTTCGTGTCAGCTGCAATATGCAATAGGAACATGCACTTACATAAATTACTGCGTTTAGCTGAAAAAAGCAAAGTACTAAAAGTCGAAAATATTATTCTTGTGTCAAATTTTAATTATTATTATATAAATTTTTATTGATATATTTTTATATATGCAGCTTATATATAATGCGCTTTTTATGTAATGTATAGTTTTATTCGTAAAGATGGAGATATTAATTTTTGTGTAATATGTTTAATGTGTCTTTCGAAGATAATTTATTAAATTTTTTTTACGAAAGGTAATAGATCATTAAAACAATGCCTTTTTCAAGATAAATACGAATTTTAATAATAAGACAAAGATTCTTCTCTCGAATTATTATCTTATTTATTTGTTCGTGAAATCCAGAATAATGACTGAACTTTGTTGAAAACTTTTGTGACAATTTTTTTATTGCAACAAAAATGTCTTAATATTTTTTTAAATCAAGTTTTAAATTAATTTTTTTACGAAATCTTGAATTTGAGGTGAAAAATATGATTTTATTACATAGTCTCTCTCTCTTCTTCTCTCTTCTCTCTTTAATTTTTATAATCATTAAAATTATAATCGAAAATTGTAAACTTCATCATTACCAAAGAAGAAATTAATTCCCCAATTCCGTTACAAAGTGAAAAGGATAATTATGACATACAAAAAGATTTTTAAATTATTCTGATTTGTTGCCTATTTTATATATATATATATATATATATATATATATATATATATATTTATGTCTAAATATGAAAATATCAAGTAATAGATTATGAACACATGTTATACTTATTAATTGTATCTTATTGTTATAAAATTATCATACTCGAAATCGTGATTAGTACAAGTGCAAGTTAAAAAAATAAAGGATAAGTATTATATAATATATAGTTTTGCATCCGTTATTCTAGACATATTAAAATTATTATTACTTCAATCATATATTAATAAATAAAGTAAAAAAAGATTTTTTTAGATATATATATGTATATCATTATTTATTAGATTAATTCTAATGTTATCAAGTTTAAATCTTGATGTTATTAGAAAATTATATTATATGTATATTATAAAAATTTTATACGAAATTTTTTAAATTATTTTATTTTATTTACTCTTTACAAAACTTATTTTCGTTAAAAATGGACAGAATTAAGTTCACCCATATGTGCACGTTTAAACTTGTGTTTCTCTTATCTGGCTATTTATAAATTAGATTAAAGATATATTAATATTTCTACACTGTAATTCTCTACATTATTTGCTAATTTAAATTTCATTTTTAATCATGCTGCACGTACGTCATATTTATTTTTATCTTTTTCTTTCTACTTTACATGCACATGCTTGCGCACACATACACACACAATTCTCACCTGAAGTTCCAATAAGTTTTCGGCTTGATTTCATCAGATGTATGAATATTAGAGTATGAATTGCCACGTGCATTATCGAGCCATACATCGTATCCCTTATCTGCCAGAAGGAACGCTATAATATCAATATCAGAATGCAACGATAAAAACATGTGTGTTAGCCAGTAATGTAGGTGATGAAGCGGAAATTGATAAACATCGAATCAATGGACTTTTTTTCTTTCTGAATATATTACATACAAATTTTAATTTTGAAATAACATAAGCATGACTTTTGCACAGTTTTAATTAATATTATATTAAAAATATTTCAATATCTTATTTTATTATTATATTAATAAATTTTAATATTTTATCTGAAGTAGAAATAAATTTATGTGCGCAGCATACATACATTTATGATTGTCATGATTAGAATTAGAAAGATTAAATCCTGTTTGTCTAAAAATGCAACTTAATATTATATTTAAATATATTAGGTGTTGGAATTAATTCGTAGCGTTTTTTAATGAAAGAATGTTATTTATTTCACATGAGCATTAAAAAATACATTAATGAAAGTACTTCCCATCACTTGTAAAACGCTACGAATTAATTCCAACACCTAATAAATGGACGATTAATGTTTAATTTCTCTCATTTAAAAACTGAAATGTTTTAACACTATTTTATATTTATTGTAATTATTATTATTATATATTATATATTATATTTATATATTATATTTATACATTGCTAATTCTAAAAATTAGAAAAAGATAAATAGTAACCAAAATTTAAGTTAATCTACACATTAGTGGAAACAGTTATGACTTTCTTTCTTTTTAACACATATGCTTACATTACCTATACTTTTCTCCGGTCCAGGAAGAAGCCAATACATTGAAGTGCATAAAATACCGTTTAATTTATTAAATTCTTTAATAATCACGTCGTTTTAGACATGATGAAAGTTACTTTTATACAGTTTATAATCACGCAAATTTGTTGTGTTGAATGAAAACAAAGTTTCATTTACTGAGGTAAGCAGCGCATCTTCAGGAACTGTAGATATTAAATTCGTATCAACATTTTTAACATTTGTTGATATACGTTCGATTGCTGATAATTTATAATATATAGTTTTGTTACATTTATTATGATTTATAATTATATATGTACTTCACATATATAATATTTCATATATATATATATAATATTTCACAATTAAAATAAATGCATATTTACGTCATAATATCACATATATGTATATATATATATATATATATATATATATATATATATACATATATACATATATATATGTGATATTATGACGTCGTAAATATGTATATATATTAGGTGTTGGAATTAATTCGTAGCGTTTTTAATGAAAGAATGTTATTTATTTCACATGAGCATTAAAAAATACATTAATGAAAGTACTTCCCATCACTTGTAAAACGCTACGAATTAATTCCAACACCTAATATATATATATATTGTCGCAAAATTACATTTCTTCCTACAATTATTATTCATGAATTGCAAAAGATTTTTATTACAACTTTTAATAGCAATATATATATATTTGCCAATTTATATTAAATATGAAAAATGTATTTACAACTAAAATAATTTTATATATAAATTAAAAATTACACATGGAAGTTCCATCATACCATTATATCTGTGAGTCATTTCTTTATAAAGAAAGAATGTATTTGTTTACATAATGTTTATACATTCTGCTGATGAGCGAATCGATTTTAAAGCCATTTCTCACGCGGAAATATTACACAAATAATTTTTGTTATGTATACACATTATTGCATTATTATTGTGCGATAGATCGCATTCTATGGACGTTTAAACTTTAATGGCTCAATATGCAAGTAAAATTTTCCGGAATTTGCTTATTATGCAACATTGTGTAATTACATAATTCAAATTGCGCTTCTTACATGTACATACTTTTTTATTGCGATACATACGTGGAGGTTTATAATTTAAGGAAACAAAATCAAGTTTTTATAAATTTTATTCTGTTCAGTTTTTTAAACAATTTAAAAAAAGACATAAATTGTATAAATTGTATAAAACATCGTTTCATACGGATTTTGTATTAAATATAGTAAAATCTAATGAAATTGATAAATTAATAATTTTTCACAAGATAGTTGTGCATACAGAAATACGCTATTTGCACGGTGATTATTGCTCTGGAAGCACGTAGCTACAGATTGTGAATAGATACTTAATATATAAATACAAAAATATTAGGTTTTGTGCAAGCAAAACAAAGAACGCAATAACAATTATTATTTCGTAGAAATCTATTTTGTCGATTTATTTAACAAACAGTTTTACATATTACATAAATTTACATCATTAATAAAGAAAAATTTTGTAAATATGTATATATATATATATATATATATATATATATATAAAATAATAATTATAAAAGCCACGCGCTTTTCAACGAGACACATATATGAGGAATATATTGTTCTTCTTTCTAATAAAAGAGTAGACTGGCAATAATCGCCATGCATCGATCATCAATTTTCGCCTGGACAAAATTACATTTTATTTCTACGTTCTCTTATATAAAATCTTAAAAATTATCAAAATGAGCGCATCATTACGAAAATAATACGACCCTATCAAAAATGATACGACTTACGTATTGCGTGCCCATTTTTATTCTACGAATAGGAATCCGGAAATAGGACCAATGGCCCAAATCTGGTATTACTTTTTCTTTCTCTTTCCTTTCTTTTTCTCTATCGCACATTACTTATATTATTCTCTTTCTTCATTTTTTTACAATATGTTGTTTTTTTATTATCTTTTTAATTTCATCTCACACTTGTATTAAATCCACTGTATATTTACTATAGAGG
The DNA here is from genome assembly GCF_024713525.1 of Acromyrmex echinatior. Taxonomy (NCBI): domain Eukaryota; kingdom Metazoa; phylum Arthropoda; class Insecta; order Hymenoptera; family Formicidae; genus Acromyrmex; species Acromyrmex echinatior. The sequence continues at coordinate 26,080,857 of NC_141852.1, forward strand.
GTTTAATATACTCCAAGATTCAACAAAATTTCTATTCTGCTTTATTCTCTCATTTTTGCGCGGTCGAAAATGCGATTCCTTCTACTCTCTGAAAATTGATGGCGCATTATTAAAACAGTACGAATTACGTGTATCCTGTGATATTTGTCTAACATGTATATTTACTCTTACAAAATGTTTCTTTTTCGAAAATAGAATTTTATTAGAGGACGTAGACTGGATTTCGAAGGGGATATTTTATCATATTATTTCATCGTTTCTATATACATATTTTTTATTTAAAAAATTACTTTTATCATTATTATTATTATAAGAACAGAGAAATTTTCCAATCTAAATCTTTCGGTTCTTCCAACATCATGGATCTATTTTTGTAAAGCTGCATTACAGGATACTTATGTGATTATTATATTAACATTAATTATTTAATTTAAATATGAACCAGATTTCAATTTAATATTAAATTTTCATGTAATTAAAATCTTTTTTACATTTGGTATATGCCATTCTATATCTTTTACCTGAAATGTTCATTTATCGAACAATTCATCGTTTACTTTGAATAATATTTTATCACATGTAAAAATTATCTGTCGTGTTAGTCTTTTTTTATAAATTACTGAAACATCGGTAAGTTATCACAATTTATTTATCAGTTGAAATATTTACCTCTTTTTAATTTGAAAAAGATACATACGTATGCTGAAATCGTAATAAAGAGTTAATGAAGATAGTGATGATACCGCTCAGAGGTCTAAATATATAGTTTATATATATATATATATATATATATATATATATATAATCTAACTTTAATACTGTCTTTAAAAAATGATCTTTTGAAGTAGGCCAATATGAAAAGTGACGTATATAAATCTTTTTCTAAAAATAGAAAAATTATTTGCAGTCTTGTCATTTGTGTATCTTACAAAAATTCTCTAAAGATATATTGAAATTATTGCTAATTATCGAATGTGTAAAACGCACAAATTCATTATTAAAGTAGCCAAACTACATCTTTATATCCGTATCTTCCAATTTTGTTTAATAAAAGATTGATTTTCTAATTTGTGATATTTTTCAAAAGATCTCTAATTTTGTTGTACCATTTCCTGTCAATAGATAACGTATTGATGAACATCTGAATCGTCTTCTACTTCCGACTCTACTTCCCCTTTAGTTAATGTGCTAACAATTAATCGTGTTGGACATTCCCCTAACATTTCCGACATTAGAATCAATTCGAACATTATTATCGCTCATGCTGACGAAATAACGCGTGATGGTGCCTCGCGATCTTACTTACAGACTAGCAAGCGTGCATCACGATATTACTACACCTACGCACTTTTCTGCCTACTACTCTTAATGGATTAATCTTCTTTGTACATCATCGTGCATCATGCACTAGGAACAGACCAACGATTTGCGATGGAATCACGCCGATTGATCATCACATCTGAAGAAATCGGTCTTTCCATCGTGTAAGTTTTTAAAGTTAGCCAATAATTACTGATTGAATTATTCGTTTTGTTTTTATACTTAGATATTAATTATATGTATTACGAAAAAGATATTTCTACTTGAAAAAATAAATAAAACATGTAGAATAACATTTTTAACAGAACATTTTCGTTTGAAAAAAATTGATTTAAATATTTTTTAAGTTTACATGATTTTCAATAATATTATGTAATAGATTGACATTAGAGAATATGATAAATTTAATATTTAAAAAATATAAGTGACTAGCTGATATTTTACAAATATTTCGCATCCGACTGATTTCTCCTAAAAATACATGGCAACACTAGAAAACTGATGTGACGCTCAATTGGCGCTCTCTCACGGAACGCAGTATCTTACAGATCTCATTTTCGTATAGAAGAGGTCTTAGAGACGCGTGTTTATATGCGGGCCGCAAAACGCGAATTCTCTGGTAGATCGAGATGTCCGATCAGCCTTGTAAAATTGCAAAGAAGAGATGATTCTGTGCTGACTCAGCGTATCGATTATATGCGTTTAAGTGCGTAATTGTATCAACCACTTAAAAATTCTTGTACGCGAACGCACCTTCTTCACTTATATGGTTAGGTGACGAAATCTCTGTTATGCGGCCCACGTGACCTTATTGAAACCACTGTAAACTTACAGTAATAATCCGATCGAGCGAATAAGCACGTAATAACTGAGGCGTACGGTTCCCATCTGTCATTTACAAAATATGATTGTTTCTGTATTTATATACACAATATGTGACAATAAACATATACAAAGGTATACGTACGGCCACAGGAAATTGCGTACGCTATTCTAGAAAACCGTCCTGCAGTTGTAAAATCCGCAAAAAGCTATACACGTACGGCCGATGCGGCATAATTAAATAAAGTGACCAAGAAAGCAAAGGAGTAAAACAACAATGTAAACACTATACTTTCGTCGTTAATATTCAGATTGGAATTTCTAAAGAACACGATAAATATTCCGTTTTAATTCTACTATATGCATATAATTGTAAGATAAAATATAAAAATTTGTCAGCCAAAATTCTGCTTCTAAAAATACTAAATTATCGCCAAAGACTTGCCATTTTGTTTCTATAAGTTTCTTCTTTAAATAGAATTACAATTTCGCAATTTTATTGCAAACAGAATAATGTCTTGAAAAATATAATATCCCAGAAGAGAAAAGTATATTAAAGTATGATTGTTACAATTATTAATAAAATTACTTCTGTCTTGAAACTGATACACATTTGTAACTTCACTCGATAGGCATAATAACTTTAGCACCAAACTAATACAACTCTATCTTGCTAAGTAATGCTGATCCTACATGATTCTTGTGCGAGAACAATGATATAAGTTACCGAATGCGCGCGGTATGAAATCATTTTTCGAATTCCTCCGATCGACCGTACATTTCGCGCTTCGTCAATCGTGCACGATGCGCGTAATACTAATTGAAATGACTACTGCTAAGAAAATGATAAATGAAAGTTCTATCACGCAAAGACTTTTACAAATATCTTCGTCGTTATCATCATTCGTCATTGTCGTCGTCATCGTCATTATTGTCACAGTTATCGTGCTACCGACAGGAAGGACGCGGGAATAGGGAGCCAGGAGAAGCCCTGTCTTGGACCCGGTGACCTGTCTGCTAACAGCATCGCGTCATCCGCGCAAGAGACGTCCAGCACGCTGTCATTCGTGGTACTCGCCATCCGACGAACAGTCGGATGACGAGCAGTATTCGCGAGCAGCCTTCGTGAGCCGCTCCTCGCGCCGGATCCAGCGCCTCATTTGCCTTCCAAGATCTCTTGGATACTGACGTACGTGCCGGTGAGGAAGCCCAACACACCAAAAGAAATGATGGCGATATTCTTCCACAGCCGCCAATTCCATTTGCCAAGGCCGTTCTCCTGTTCCCAGACGGTTACCAATTCGATCACCGACGGGAACATGAGACCCAACGTGGACAAGCATACAGCCCCAACGAGGGAGATAAATGGACCCAAATTGGGGATCGCGATCGCCACGCATACGGTAAAGATGACCAATAGGATACGGAGGGAATATTCGCCAAGCAATCGCCGGGAGCCGAAATATTGCTTAGCGTTCTTCCAAATAATCTCCATGGGCACGTAGAATTGAAGTCCGTAAGTGAGGAAGATCGCAATAGCAATCATTACCTTGGTGGATTGTGCCAGCACCTGACTTTGCGGAAGATTGAGCGTAATGGAGGCCCTTGTATTGTCGCCATACTTCCAGAAGCCGAAGAAACCGACAGTACTGTATAACAATACGACGAAGAACATGCCAGTGTTGAGGACGCCCGGACAACCGACGAAATGCGCTGGTGTTTTCATATTATTCTCTAAGGGCATTACCTAGAAACAAATTTCGATACTTTTGATGATACATAATGAAATACATATGGAATTGAAAACAAAAGATGGCACAAAATTTAAAGTTTACATGTAAATAGTTTCTACTTTATCAATATAAGATAAGTAAAAAATATAGAACACATTTAAATATTTTTTTAGATTTCAAAACGTAAAAAGTATAAAATATGATTTAAATAGATTCTATAATAATATTTTCTCTGTATTTTATTGAAAATTAAATAACGTTTACTTTAAGAATTTTTATACTTGGATGATTTAATTTCTGTCAGAGACAGATATTATAGAATGTTAATGCAATTTTTTGTTCGTCAAGTTGGTACGTGTTACAAATATACGAAATATTCCATGACGCACAGAGCAAGGCGTGCCGTTTGATTTACGCGTGTCGATACTTGAAACAATCGAACGCGACCGTTAAGTGTCTGAACGTGTCTAGCAACTGAATGCGAAGTTATTTCTGATGCGCAGTGTCGTAATATCTATCTTCATCATGTGATTGTACTGCGATAATCGCATTCTAATCAAACTTCAAAATTAAAATTAAAAATCAAAATCAATGTACTTTAACTTTTGTCAATAATTTTTTTTAACTTGTAAACATCATATTGGAAAAGTTAAAAAAGTTTTGCTATAAATTATAAAGTTTTAGTATTTCATTTGCGTCTGATGTTACTTAAAATTTATTGTGGTATAGCGATATAAAGAAATGAGTGTACTTACAACACCAATGCCCTCGAGGGCAAAAATGGCAGTGCCGAAGAAAAGGGGCAGTTGAGACCAGCTAGAGAAATTTGGTACGTCGCTGATAGAAGGCAGATCGTTGAAAATATAATAGAAGGTGATACCCATACCGGTGGCGATTAATACATTTGCCACCATTGAGAATGGCGCGAGATATTTGAGATTCCTCACAAGAGAGAAAATGATGAGTAATGGCAGCAACGCGGCCATGTACACTCGCAGATCCTTATCTGTTTCCGTATGATAGTCCACGACCTCCTTGAGATTGGTCGAAATAAAGACGATGTACACGCAACAGCAACCAACCAGATCGATCACCAAGAACGAATTAATTGTTGCCCTGAAACGATATTAAATAGTGTATATACTGAATAATATAAAATAAAGAGAAAACAGGAATAACAACGTGACGTATATATATATCGAGGATATCATATAAAAAATGGTGATAATGAAATTTGTCGTGTTATATATTTTCTAAATGATCCTGGTAATAAAACGCAAACGTAACGTCTTCCATGAATAAACTCACTTGGCAAGTCTGGCGTATTTCTGAACGGGTTCGGGCCCCACTAGGAAGGCCGCTTCGGCCACGTCAGCGAAGCCCAGACTAGGTGTCTGCAACCGCCTGCACAGGACATGGGCGGATTTTACCAAGATGTGAACGCAGTAAGTGCAGACTGCGCCGATGAAGAAGGTAGCGAAGAGGCCGAAGGCGAGTCCGGCGTTACGGAAAGCCATCGGCATTGCGAGTATGCCCGTGCCCAGGCTCCCCTTGAGTAGATGTATGAGCGTGTCGAGGTCCGACGTGGGATGGGCGAGTTTGCGATGCTCGAATGGGTCATAAAGGGCGGCCTCCTCGTCGGTCGGTCGCTCCACGAGCGGCAAGGTCGAGCCATTCGTGACCGTAATGGGCACGTCATTTTTCTCGCACTTGTATCTGCAAAACCGGCGGCGTTAGCATACCGCACCGTAATTGATGGCAAACCATTTCCGTGAATGGGACGTAAATTACATATATATATATACAGGGTGTTCCCGCAAGGATGTCGCCGTTTCTTTCATCTACCAACTATTTGACCTATGACTATTTGACCCTCAGTTGTCGGAAGCTCGAGCGAAATATCTAATTATGACAATTATAGAGCTGGGAGAAAAAAATGTGTATTTATTTGATTTTTTTTTTCCGTCGTCAAGTTATTGATACCTCAAAGAGTGCGTAGATGAAAAAAGAAACGGCAATGGAAATTTTTACGACATCCCCATACATTTATATATATTTTTTATTTACTTATATATTTTGCACGTGGAATATAAGTGTTACGTGGGACCTGGTTCTGTTTTGCACGGTACGGCGTTTTTCCTCGTGCCCGCGATTTCCATCACGACTTGAGGCGAAGGGGGAATATAATGAGAGTGTGCCGTGGTAAGAGGAGGGAGGGGAGGAGCTGGAGGATTCTTTCTTTCTTTCTTGCACGCTCGCATGCCGAGGAAGACGGAGAGTGGAGGCGCAGACAGGGCGCGAGACGCAAGTGAGAGGCAGGGATTTTGGTGTCTTTAACGACGGTGATTTCATCCGTGCTCTCATCTTGAGTTTGACGTTATTAAGTCGTTATGAGCCCTTGCATCAAAAGCGACTTCGATTAAGCCAAATAATTTTCGGCGCAGTATGCGATATTAATGCACAAAGCAATTAATGCGAAAAAGACGCATTGGAAAAAATTTCGAAATATGTAATACGTCCAATCGAAGAGCACAAAAAATCATTTGATTGTGAGCACAAAGAAAAAGATGTTCTCTCCGTTTAATATCCAATTTATATTATCGTATCGTAAAAAGGAGAATATTTTCTTCAATTATTATAGAATTTCACCCTAATTTAAATTAATATTTCTGTTTTCAAATGATTAGAAAAAATAAACTAATTTTTAATATATTTTGAATGATTATATAAATGTTTATATACTATGGAAGTTTTAGTAGATGTAAAAGTAAGGACGATTATTAAGTAATTAAATAAATTGCAACGATTATGTAGATTTCATCTCCTAGATTGATGGACAAGCTCCATGTTATTTATATGTTTGAATAATGCAAATATTTCTGCGAATACTTAATCTATTCGTTGAATTTTTCAAATAATTACTCCTCCTGCGTCTCCGTCCGTTCGTACCGAGAGAAAATTGTAGGCAAATATAAGCTCTAACACAACTTTACGCATTTATTAAACACACATTAAGCCATTGCAAACGGTTATTTACAATTAGATCTTTGCGAATCCATTGAAATCTGTATTTTGAATCTGTCTCGAATCGCCTTGTATTCTAGGAATTTTACAAAAGCTGTCACTGTATTTAGAATTACGAGTATTAGTTACGAGTTATTCATTATTGTGTCGAAAATGAATATTCTAAGAACAAGAAAATTGTGTAAAACGACATGTGTGTTTAATCAATTATTTCATTCATATTTCATTGTTTTTTTCATTACTATGTCTTTCAACATTACCACATCTTCTCTCGGCGCGTCTCCACCAGATCTCTCTAGAATATGTAGAAAAAAAGCGTAGCAAACCATCGTTTTATCGCCAACATGAACGTGAAACTCGAATCGTATGACTCATTGTTAGACTACATCGCTGATTATAATCTAACACATAACTCTTTACACGCAACATTTTCTTTTTTAGCATTTTCATTTAGTCTGAGTCGGATGACTCAGATCGCAATCACCGGTTGGAATTTCAAGCAAGGCTTTGCAAAGCGATATCGTTTTGTTATTAAAATTTCATGATGATAATAGCGTAAATGCTGAATTTGCGCATTCTGTAAAATTACGCGATAAACGACAGCTTGCGTTACTCAGCCTCTTTCTCCGCATTCTCCGCATTCATGCTTGATCACAAACACACGATTTCATTCCTGAAAAATCGGACGATAGCAGGTAGATGGATAATTCTGAAGGATACGTCGCGTCGGTACGTTAATAATTAACGGTTAATTCGAGACATGCAGACATATTTTCGCTTTCATGAATGACGTTCCATAAGTCGCGGGGAATTTTCTATCACCGACCTACAGCCAATCGAAAACGCGAGTATCGCATAATCGCTCTGTACGCAAGTATGTATACGCACATGTGCTGTATGTATGTGCGGGTGTGTGAGCGCGTGTCACGTGTGTATGAGACAGAGAAAAAAAGAACTGAGTAATGCACGTTCGTGTAATAGATTTGTTTAAAAAAAAAAAAAAAGAAGAAGAAGAAGAAGACGGTATAGGTGTTTAGGTATTATAGGTACCCATGTCTTTTAGGTGCGGTAGTTTCTCTCCCGTAGTCGTGCGAAACTTTCTGTCGAGAAAGCCCCCGGGATTAGAGTCTGTGTGTATCCGGTCGTCACGTATTACAACGTGACCGTGGGGTTTCAACGCGTCGCGTTACAGGCATAATACATACAGAGGGGCAGCCGCAAACCACCGCACTGCATCACCGCGACGCCCAGCGCCACGACGCAGTACGACGACTAACAAGCCTCCTTTTTGCTTGCCTTTCGCACTTGGCCGAGCGTTTTTTTTTTATTTTGTACTTTTCTTTTTTTTTTTTTATATTTTTGTTTTCGCTTTTACGCACGTCAATACAGATCTATCACCGAATCGATATGCCAATACATCTCGGCTCTTGGCCACGGATTTTGCAACCGTCCGATGATATTTTTGTGTCGCGTCCAAGTCGGCATCGCGTCGACGTCGCGTCGCGTCGTCTTTTTGTGCGAATTTCATCGAGCTAAAGTGTCAAAAAAAGCGATTCGACAGTGTCGTATTTTCTTATTTTTTTTTTCTCAACGATAGTATCTTTTTTTTTTGTTCTCTTTCATTATTCGCAGAGCACTTTCATAGAGCTCGAATCTATGCCCGGAGTTTATACGCTAGTCTGGAATCATATAAATGCACATATTATACAGTAAAGACAAATCCTTTATCCTCTGGGAATATATTCTGCTTTGCATACCGCATGACCTCTTCACGAAGCATTCTCGATCAGCGACGAAGAAGAACCGTAGCGATTCTCCTTCTGTTGCCGTTTTTCTCACGAATAAAACCGATGTTACTCGTCGCAAATTATGAGATATGAATACACGTGAAAACGATAAAGAAATGTAAATTGATTTAGTTAATTCAACGTAATGGAATTTTTTAATGGACGGTTTCCTTCGAATATCGCTTGTTTAAGATAATATCCTGCTTTATAACACATAAAGAAGAAAAGTAGCTACGATTTAATATTTGATTAAAACGACTTAATATTTCATTATTATTTGTACGAAATTGTCAGAAAAATTGGTCACGAGATCTTCGTCGCAATTTAAATTGACTAAGAATTTAATTATTAATTCCGTGTCTTTAGAAAGAGGTACAATTTTGTCTCATATTATTACGTTCGTTATTTGCGTATCTTTGACGCATAAAAGTCGTAAATGGCTAAAGAGGAGAATACGAAAATTAAATAGAATTAGAAATCAGTCAGCCTTGGGGAGCAATTGACTGATACGGATATTCCGTTTAGTGAAATTAGAACAGAACGAGTCGCGATACCGAGAATAATGCAGGAAGTCTGGGATAATACATAAATGCATAAGCGCGAAGGTGTTAAAGATTAACCGACCGCGCGTAAACCACTTCAAGGTCATAAGAATTCGCATGTGCGAGAAGATTATTGCGTAAACGGATTTCGACGAATGACGGGTAAAACGGCAGCAGAGAGGAGTCTCGTCTCGAGCGCAAAAGTTCCAAAGATTTTCGTAGTGACCGCACTACTAAATCAGTCGACGAAGGAAGTGAACGTTTGCGATTTTATCGCCGTTCTTCTCATTTATCGATTACCATTTAAACCAAAAAGATAGAGAGATAGAGAGAGAGAGAGAGAGAGAGAGAGAGAGAGAGAGAGAACTCTTAGTCATTAAAGAAATTATTGATGACTATCATACTTTGGGAAATAAAAATTTTATTTTACGTAAAAAAGAATGTTCATAGAGAAAATAAAATAAATAATTTTCTTTTAAATTTATATATCTAAATTATAAATATATATTATATTAATATTAAATTATTTTAATTATAAACAAATATTAAGAGAGAATCTTTATTTTAGACCGTATCTGTGAGAAATCCAATCAATACTAGAAATTTAAAATGACTACTACGGTTGAAGCTGGATCTTCATTGCTTAAAATAATTCAATCTTGAATTACTAATATACATTATATATGTACTTGCATATATACCATATTGTTGTCTGTTCAAACTGCACGCCGAATTGTTTTTCCGGACTAAAATCGCAATTAAAACTACTTTAGTAATCGCGAATTAAATTGACAACCAATTTTAATAATTTGGTGCTACCATCAAGCATATATTTTTATTATATTGCAATAATAATCTAACGTATTTGTAAGATAGAAACAATGTTTAAACAAACATGTTCTTTGTGTGATAATCATGATCTCTATATTTATATATTATAATTTTGTGCATAATATAGAAAGAGAAACTTTTTGACTATTTGTTCGTTTATCTGACAAGTCGAGATAACATCTTATCTCATTATAGACATATTGCTAATATTTAGCATCGTTTGTTTATCCGATAAGAGAAAAACTTTATTTTATTGGCAAGATAACGGTGATTAAAACGATTCACAGATTATACATTCGGTATTAGTTTTAACCCTCAAAGCATCACTTTTTTTTTAGTACGAATAATATCAGTTTGGCGAATCAGGTTAATTATTCTAATTATTGTTCACTTAAAAGTAGTATTAAATTACTTCTTGATTAATTTTCTGAAGGAATAAAAATAAAGCTTCGACATAACGGTCCCACAAACTAACGTTATGTCTTGAGGGTTAACAAATTAAGAATTAAGTTTTCAGGTAAATGAATTTCTCATACGCAGTGTTTGCACGACGTGAAAGAACATGACACAGTAAGCAAATACATATCTGTACGCAACACAAACGAGCAACTTCGCAGTCGTCCAAGATTCAGCAGGCGGCCATCAAGCATCCCTGGTGCCAGCTACGCTATGAATTCTACGTCAGCGATCAGGCGGTATGCATGATTAGTACGTAATATACTAACAATTAGAATAGTTTAACGATAAAAACAACGGAACCAAAAAAAAACAAAAAGGAGAAATGAGCAAGGTCAATTAAAGATGTATATAACCATAGTAATATATATATATATATATATATATATGTATAGTATAGCACAAGAGAATGGGTATAGAGTACACAGATTAACGAAAAAACGTAAATGCACAATATATGATCCTCGGGTTTGTTCTCACTCACGTTTGCTTGAGCATTTGGGTTTGGCAAGAAAGCAATGGTGATGATTGGTCGTGGTAGCAGATAGTAAACGCGCTCAACTATCGTTGAGCCGTTCGTTCGCGTTGATTTCTTTAGCGGAATTTTCAGACTTACTTGACAAGCACCACGTCTGAGAGTTCTGTTTTCACACCCTGCTTCTTCGGCTCGTATTCCGCTATCATCGGGCGCATTGGCGTTCTCTGTAACAGAACAAGAGGGTCGGAGTTAATTCGAACGAATTACGAACATCGAACATCGCATCGCGTTGGCCGATGCGAAAGCACGTGACTGGTGCGCGCGCGGATTAAATGGGTCGAAATAAACGCGCGTTATCGGCGAACGCGATGAATACTTTTGAATACACCGGGACGATGATCGTTCGTAATTGTCTCTCTTGGAGGGGAGCAGATTGGGACAGGTCAGTTTGTATCGTTTAGATTATGCGTAGCCTCGCATGTCCGATGCATCGAGTTGTATATGTGAGACGCTCCGTTGTTTATTGGCGTGTTTTATCCAGTGGCTTCCCGGATTTTACGATCGAGTTGTCGACCTGACGTAACAGTGACAACTCTTCGATAAATCAATTACGAATGGCTTTTGCCGTAACACGTTGCAAAGAAATTAACTCGTTTAAAAAAAAAAAGGTTAAGAATCGAAGTAACTGTTGCAATAATTAATTATCTCATAAAAAATTATGTTTGTTAAATTATTTAAATGCATTTTTGAATTCTCTTAACACTTCGTTGCTGCAGCGAATAATGTTTTCATTCTTCGTTCAATTAAATTACCTTAATTATTTTCCAAAATAATACATAATTTGTATTCACCATAATATGGGGACGATCGTTTGCTGCCATCATCGACAGTGAGTTCATTTCTACATCGTGAGAGCTATCGATGTTCCCCATTTTGCCTTTTTTTTCCACCTTACGAATGACGAATGTTATTAGTCTTGATAAACACCGTTCAGACTCCGCAGAAAGACAAATGTTATTTGCACCAAATGTTATCCATTAGTATTATTTAGAATTCACGTCAACACTCGGCCAGTAGTCTTAATAGATAAAAATCTCCAGTTCGAAGGAACGTGCCACGCGATGAAGGAATAAAATCAGACCGCGAAGAGCGGGAACGTCAGAGTGCTCGTGCGGTACCGCTTTGAAAAGGATTTTTTTTTCCTTTCGGAGAAGAACGTATCTCCCTGGATAATCGCGAACGCATCACGTCATCCACGTTTGGGTCTTCGTTCACATTCGCGTTCGTTTCGCGAGTCGAAGAGGCGAGGGCAAGGAGTATCTATCTTGAGATGCCCCGCCTGCGGCGCGACGTCCGGTGAAGAACGCGAAAATCGACGCACCGACGCGTGTGCAAAACGGGCGTCGCGACGACGACCGAATGTCCACGGAATGCCGACGGATGGACTAAAACTGAGTGTCCTCCCTGTGTTAACACTGGACGCTCTATCCGCGAGCGGGGATAGAGCGTCCGCTACTCGAGATCCGCTCTATGTACGGCGCCGCGCGCGACGCAGAAAAGCGCGGTTACTGCTGCCAAATCTTTCAGCGACGTCTTCCGAGGACGGGTTCTTTATATACCGTACGGCTACGAAAATAGGAAGAGCAAACCGACGCGCGATCGCTGCTCACGTGAGCCGTATGTACGTCTTTGCCGGCCATCTGACCGCTAACCAGGTTTAAACAGGATTCTGTTTGAACGACGTGACGGACGGGGTTCCGAATCGTCAGCCACCTTCACGGTTTGGCTCGCGAATTAGTATACGTGGCGCTTGGTTCGTTAACAATTCATTGCACGAGGAAAAGTGGAAAATTTGCGTATCTATTCGTATCTAACAAAAATGCAACGCATTGTACCAAGTACATTGAAAAAAAAATTATTCATTTGCTTATATACAGAAAATAAATATTTATTCGATTTAATAAATGATACTTAAATTTCACCCTTCGTAGTCACCTGGGGTCTTCAGGGGACTCCAAAAGTGTGTGAGACTTTATATTTTTTAAAACGAGACTTAAACTTATTACCATTTATCCAAAAATTTAAAATACCCTTTTTGCATCTTCAACCGTTTATTGTTCTTTGGATGTCAGTTGCAATTTTTTTAAATTTTGTTAAAATTAAAAACTTTAAAAAGCCACTGCATTTCTATATTCTACAATTAGAGTATATATTCAGTAATTATTGTGATTTAAAAAAAAATGTTGGGATCATTTTGTCCCCTGTGTAACCAACGTAAAATTTTCAAGAGGTGTAATCACGAAGGGTTAAGTTTAATTTTTTTGAATTGAATAAATATTTATTTACTGTAAGTACAAATGATTTCATTGGTACTATCTAAACAAATATTTATTCAAATTTTTCATGAATTCTTTTTCAATGTACGAATAAAAACGACATAAATTAAAAGAAAAAAAAAAGAGAAAATTGTATGTATTATTGTTTTAAATAAACTGAAAGACAATTGTAAATCTTTTCTTTTGCACCAATCCTAGACGCTGCGACGTTATTTTCCTTGTCCCATGATACTAAAATATTTTTTAGATACCAATGCTTATGCTTCAGAAATAGATGCGTCTTAAAATATGATTGTATCATGATTCTCTCGCCATTTCACTTTAGGATTATTATGATGATTTGGACTTTAGACTAGTGTCGATAGATAACGAATGCACGTGCAAACAGCATGAACCTAATGACATTTAGAGCATAGCTGAAAATTTATTATATTTGATGGACCTCTGCATTCAATGTTGTCGAATCTAAAAATATACGTGAAACGTTAATCATAGAATAAATGCGATTTATTTATCAATTTAAGTAACTTATTGATCGAGTACAAAAATATTCCTCTCGATTCTTCACGAATATCTTTACAAATATTTTTTTATGTTACGAAGTTGACAACTAAATATAATACGTCACGATTACGTAAGCAAATATGTATATTCATTGCGTTTAAGCCAATATACATAGCAGACTCTTGAGATCATTTCAAGATGAAAGTCCTAAAATATGAAAGCTAATAATAGTTCTCAAATAAAGAAACATTAAAAATTCATAAAATTAAAATCCGAACTTTGCGTGCATAAATTTCTTACGACTTTGTATAGTCAAAAATTCGTCAAGTCTCCGTGTGACTCACTTTTCAATGCTTATTTTGAATATTTGGGAAATATATCGTCGCGAAGCACCGAGGTATCATCGAGCGCAGCGTCTACGCGTAATATCCTGCGGTGTATCCTCCGGTCACGGTAAACATCTATAAACCCGATCGTCTCGACGACGCGACGACGCAACCACAGAGGAGACCCGCCAGCGGTTCCCCGCCATTCTTTTCAATTACACACCTCTGGATAGGTCGGCCTCGTGCATGAATTCGCCATCTATTTTTACCTCGCGGCGCCTCGAAACGAAAATGACGCGTTCTCCATGCGATGAAACGAGGAGAGATTTTTGCGCCGCGCAAAGAAACTTTATCCCGCTCTCTCGTTGTCAATTCTTAGAGTGAGTGAGACTGACAATTAAATGTAGTCATTGGTATACATGTAACTGTTTTGATACCATTTTATTACAGACTGTTGCAGATTTAATAGCTGCTTTATAAAAATCGAAAGTAGCAATGACAACAATTATGAAACTGATAATATAGTTATAATTTAATCAATTGTATTAGAACGTTTAATTTTTTTCAATATTACAAAATTAAGACTAAATTTTTGTTTTTCTCATACTGTACGCATCAGGATGAATTTTTCTTAGATCCAGACTTTAAGAAATAGTAGTTTATTAAAAAAAATCGGAATAAAAATCATTTATCATAAAATTTAAAGATTATATAACGACATGCAAATAACGAAGTGGGAATATTCCTACGTTTCTGAAACACGTAACATTCTGTTAATGAATGAGACATAGGTCTGTTTTCTGTTCCTACACCACTAGACTGCACTAAAAGTTTCTTTCTCGCTTTCGATCAAATATCAAATATATCCCTATTTCACTTTAAGTTGCAAAAGTGTACATTGGTTCAGCCACAGAAAACAGACCTATAGCTGTAGCACTAATCACGCGATAAGCGGAAACCTCAAAAAGTAATCACGGACGTAGGGTAGCCTAATCAGTGACGGAAAGAAGGAAGGGATAAAAGCAATATCGAAATGGGGGAGCCAAGCGGCCGAGGCCTTGAAGGCTAATCGTGCACGATCGTTGTGTCATTAGTGGCAAAATATACATACACAATTCCTCGAGCAAACACCGGCACGAGATAACAGCTAAATTCGTGACAGTCATTAAATGTATACTGATATTGAGCAACCATGCAAATTGCAGTCTGTTGGCGTATTACTTTTCCGGGTATTGTTTGAGTGTGCATAATAAACGATATGACGTAAAGAGTTTTTGCGTCGTTTATGAGATGAGGCATAAAGATCGCCAAGAATCTTAGCTTGTTTTATTTATAAAACAAATATCTAGGTAAAATCGTTATAAGATTATAAATAAAATTTTTTAAGACAAGATATGAAAGATTTTTATTGTAAATTATATCGAAGGAAAACAGCAAATATCCTATTTAATTAATTATTTATTTTGATTAACAATTTATTTGTATTTATTTATAAGTAACTTATTCTTTGTTAATTTGTTAACGATTGCTGTTTTCAATAAAATTGCTCCTTGTGATACAACTAACTAATCTAAATTTGCACAATATTAAAGAAAGAAAATATTTAAAAAAATTTTTGAATCTGATATTATTGAGGTAAGATAAATAGCTTTGTGGTGTAAATTATCGATCCTTAAAGAAATATTAACAACCATAATACAAATAAAGTGATTAGCTGCTATTTTAATTTGACAAAAATATAAACATATGTTAAACTAAAAATACATATAAATCATTATTAATTCAATACTATTTTGTATGTGAATTTATAATATCTGTTGTACAAGAGAGAGTGTATTACTATTAATATAAATAATACAAATATTAATAATAATTACAGATAAGCTCTTACAAAATTATTTAATTATGTAAAATTTTATGTCAAAGAACGTCAATCTTTTAACTAGCAGTAAATAGAAGTATACGTTACGAGATCGTAATTGATAAATTTGATGAACCTCCATTCAGTGATTAAAGTCTAGACCGATGGAACGTGACAAAGTGATTCCGGTAGATATTTCGAACCTCGCTAACCTATCTACAATTGAATCGTTGAAAAAGATTTAATCGGTTCAACTGTCAATAAAAACGACTATAGCCAAATATAAACTCGTCTTAACGAGCAAGTCCCGAATCATAAATCGGCGTAATGGGTTCTCTATTGAACGAAATTGCGACGTATTAAAGGTCGTGGCTTTTTTGCGTTGCCTTTCGGCACAAAGCATGTGACTTCAATGCCACAATAACAACGAATTGCGAGATTCAGTCTGAATGTGATTGCCGCTCTCTCGTCTCGTTTATATATATGCCGCGTGTCATCTATATATGTATATAATCTATGTATATATAGATATGTATATATGTACATCTCTATATATGTATATCTCTAATGCGAATCAGCTAGCCGTCGGCGCGGCGGCGACAGCGAAATAACGAATTGACAAATCTGACAGCAACGTCATATCCTCATCCCGACAAACGGTGCGTTACGCATGGCTGCACCCGCGTGGGAGCCTCGCACTCTCATTTCTGCTACTGCCCCTGAATTACGTACGCATGTATTACATGGCAGTGCTTCTCAAATTATGCGAAGGTGAGAATACGGATTCGCATGATTACGTTCAAAGTTTCATTTAATTTTTTTTTTTTTTTTTTTTTTTTTAGAATTTGAAGCCGAAATTACGATGAATTAAAATTTATGAAGAACCCTTCTTAATCATAATTTTATTTGAAAATTAATAATTTTAATTAAAATTGATTTTTTTCTAAATTAAAAATAAATGATACACATGTGCGTATAAAAAAAACTTTTTTTTAAGTGAGGAATAAGTGAACGATTCATCTTACTAATAATAAAATTTAGTGAACAAGTAGTTATATAGACATCATACATGTGCGCAATACATATATATGTTGCCGTTGAACTGATTGGTAACAGCATTGACCTTCTTAATCCGATTGCGTGGTTCAGCCAAATCGTGACGATCCGGACGAATCAAATTCGTGCAATTATGCCTTGTCATTGGAGACAATGAAGAAGCGGAAACGTTAAAAGAATAATAGACGCTGAGTTAAAGTCATTAAACATGATTTTATACACTCAGAACGATTTGCGGTAGTTCTTATCTCCGTCATCTTTTTCTTTGCCCATTATCTGATCTTTATATCTTTGTCTGCGTCGTTTGAATGACTAATCTCGGCTGGTCTGGTCCTTATGTAACAGCCAATGTGAAAAGGTTGAGCCTATTTCGCGATCTCTCTACGTAGCGAGTTCTCTTCTTCCAACGATTCGCACAGATCGCTATCGTTGCTTCGTCTTGTTTTAAAAGGTTCAGTTTCCTTGAGACACCCAGTATAGTGTCTCGAGACAACTCGCGTGACTTCTATTCCTCGCAGACCACTGAACTCCCGCAAGCTTAGCAACTGAACACTCGCCTCGTGTTTCCAGTGACGACACGTGCACTCACACAGAAAACTTAATCGCGAGCGCGAAATAAATGGATTCGTATTGATACTGGCGGCGATGGCGGGATTGAATCATCCCTACTCTGAACCGTTTCTCTGAACTGTTTCATGGTTATATAATTTGTACTCAGAAATCGTGTACTGGAATTATAAATATCTATAGCACGATTATGTTCGATAATAAACATGTTTAACGTAATGATGACATCTCATCAAATGTGTGTCAAATATATTAAAAAATAATCACTTCATCTTTAATTTGACTACATTTAGAAAATTGCAAATCTCTCAGCGATCTGCAATTATTCCGTGAACGGAAGTTTAAGCAGTTAATGCGAGTTAATTGGAGCGTTTCACGAAATTTTAATGAGAGAAAAAAACTGTACTCTGCAAAATGTAAGGAAATATAAATAGTCAAGGTCGTGCCTTGGTAGACGTATTTAGAACCGACATATTTCTTTGCTGAAAATTGATGTTGAAAATTGAGCGGCGTCTGTGTTTATGACTTTTTGTAATCATCTGTGAAAAATAAGGCAATTACAAGAAAGAGATAGTGAAAAAGAGTGTCAGACGACTGGCCAAAATCATCAAGGTTGCCAAGCAGCTCAAGAATATACAGGACGTACCAGACTTGCTGGAATAGCGGCGGAACCGACGAACGGGGCCAGAAAGAGGGGATGGAGAAACATAGTAGGGAGAGAACGGAAGGAAGAAGGGGAAACACGACGCGAAAGGAAGAAAGAGAGAGAAGAAAAAAGAGAAACTGAGAAAGATAGGAAGAGGAAAGGTGTCAGTTCGGGAAATTTCCATGACGTAGCTGCAGCCGTGCCACTTGCCATTGTCGTTAGACACGTCACGAAGCGATTGACCGAGCAAGTTAAACAATTTGGGGAGAAAGGAGGAACGTGTAATTTAAAAAAAAAACTAGTTTCGATTACGAAAGAAGGAAGAAACCCATTTTGGTGTCGGTGTCAGAACGGCAGAAGAAATATATGAATAAAAACTAATCGGAACCATGAAGATTGTAGAAAGGCTTACGTGAATGTCGATTTCTACGAATTCTGTTACTATAAAGAAATCTTTCATCACAAAAATAGAAGATTTCCAAGAGACTCGATCCAAGCATACTGATAACTGCTTATCCGTAATAAAATCAATAATATACATTGTTTTTAAAATCGTAATAAATTTTAAGTTTTTAATCAATATAAAGAACAATATAAAAGATGATATAAAAATCTAGCTTATAAGAGAGAGAGAAGATATTTGAAATATTTCCAAGAAAGCACAATTTCTACAATCACGTGAAAACAATCCGTTCTCGAGTTAAATTTAACCTGTGAGACTACTGTTGTGCAGACGGTTTGTTCGCTACATGGCATCGATCGCCGATACAAAGTCAACGCACGGCCAGCGAGTCTCGAGGAAAACCACCTTCGTCGGCAATCGATCGGGGTCACAACAGAAACTAGACATTCGATCAGACGATAAAAAGGACAATGTTTATTCATTCCGAACTGAAATGAACAAAATAGAAAAATAATACTGCACCCCATCTGCGTTAAATTTGCCTGACAATAATCTTGAATAAATTTTAAATTTAAACTTAAATAACTTTAAAAATACAAAAAGATGTTATCTTTCTTACATCAAAATCGTCCCATTTAAAAATGAGTGACGTTCAAAGAAGGTCTACGTGTGCTGACACATAATCATGGAAAGCTAAATATTATTGAAATTTTAAATAGCCACATGCGTGATGCAAAGGTCGATCAAAAATACACTTTTACGCCATGGCCAACTTTCGTGTTCGTTAAAAGTGCCAAACTAAAGAAATCTTAATGCTAAGAAAATTATTTTACTCTATGGCGAAATACACATGTATATATACATATATGAGTATACAGTATTATTATGCAAATTCTCAGCACAGTTTTTTTTTTCAAAATGGTGAGAACATCCGGTGCGTTTATCATATTGAAATAATGGAATATGACTCTATATGATGTCATCAAAAACAAATGGCGTTGATAGAGCGCATTCCGAATTATAGAATCAAAAAAGTCGCGATGAAACAGATAAATTGCGATAAGGCACGTTTTTCAATTCCAAAAAAATATGTGGCAATGAATGACGCACGTTACATTTTGTGTATTATGTGTTGCATTAATTGAAAGAGAACGACCGCGATAATGATTTCTCGAGAAATAACAATTTTTATCAAACGTTTTATTTCACGATGACTCAGGAGATAACTAAAATATTAGGAAATTCACAATCGTTATAACAAAGTATCAACATTGCGTTATGTTGTATATCTCTTTATCTTAACAACGTCATCAATTTATTATACATACACATATATATTATGTACGTATATATTAGGTGTACAAATAAATTCCCGCCGTTTGACAAAAGACGGCGCCACTAGCAAGCTATGGTTAAAATTGTCTGATATAAAACATTATATCGTAAGGTTGGACATCTGTCAACAACATAACCTTGAAATACTAGCGATTTTGCATCAGCATCATATATTTTTTTTTGTGCGAAAATACCGAGTTTTGAGCCGAATAAACATCATTTGCGGGAACTTTTGATTTACTTCTTTAATTTGAAGAAATCTACAGCTGAGGCTCATCGATTGCTTGTAGAAGCATATGGTAAGGCTGCCTTAAGTGAAAGAAGTTGTCGTGAATGGTTTCAAAAATTTAAGAACGGTGAATTTGACGTCGAAGACAAAGAACGTAGCGGAAGGCCGAAAGTGTACGAAGACGCGGAATTGGAAGCATTATTAAATGAAGATTCGTGCCAAACGCAAAAAGAACTTGCACTTACATTTTGACTTATAATACATCAATAAAACATTATGTATCGTTCTTTCACAATAAATGCTTAATTTTTGATTAAAAACGGCGGAAACTTATTTGTACACCTAATATATATATATATATATATATATATATATATATATTTTACATAACGTATAAAATAGTACATTAAGGAGTTTAGACGATAAATGATAATTAGAATCATTCCAAAACTCCATTAGTTATAATTATCTTGAAACAGTTTTTACTTTAAAATAAAGAAACGGTCAGCAAAGAATTATATAACATATAGCAGCTAATTATATATAATAATAAGTATATATAATAATTAATTGGAATCTATTTATAAATTTGATATATTTAATATTTAATATTTTTTTTATAATTTAATATTCTCCGATTAAATTAATATTAAAAATAGGTAAATTAATAAAATAAAATAATCGTCTCATTAGATATTATTCAGTAAATTTGATTAAATTTTAATACATTAGAATTAATTTTCATAAAATCGAATACAACGCGAAATAATCGCAGAGAACAATATGTCAACGGATCTCCTGATGTTTCGCTTAAATGCGTTCACCTAATTACACAATATTACTGTCTACATATGCAGAATGTGCGTAATCGCCCGTGACGTTTCAAATTGCGCATATCCGTAATGAAATGCGTTACCTGAATCAAATCTTCCTGCGTGATTTGTTCTTATCAATATTGCACGACAATTGAATTACTTAATGCTTATAGCAATATTTGGCGTCGTAGTTTGTAGTCGTTGTATATTTTTTGTTCCTCATTTTCGCTTCGACTGCGTTATCTATTTTGCTTTAAGCACAAAAAGTGCACAGAGTGTGGGAGTAGAAGTAGGTTGAATAGACTTAAGTAATACTATATATATTGTACACGTCACTGACATTTCAGGGACTATATTACGCGCAGCCGCGCCATGTGGTTGCGATCGTATACATGCGATAAGAAATGCACGTTTATGTCAATGCCGTGAAATAACTAAGCAACTTTTGTACTGTCTTTTGTAATTAGCAATTCAAATTTAAATTCTGCTAGCGGTGCGTAATTTAACGGTGATTTAATGCAGTCGGCTGAAGAATTGACGCACGAGAAAGATCGTAACATGCAAGGGACAGAAAATTAAGTATATTCTTTTAAAAGGTATTGTTTTAAATAATATACTATTATATTATGCTAATATATTATCTACTAATATCTATTTTCAAGAACGAATAAAAAAACATTCTGTTATACATTCTTGCTGTACGATTTTTATTTCATAAATATTGATACTTTTGTAAATAGCATTTAAAATAATTTACGAAATATTTGATCTGCGACTTCTTTTCAAAGAAATGTACACTTCAGGGAATAGTGTCTCTAAAAATATATACTTTTTTTGTCCTATCTTCGCTTGTAAAATCAATAAATCCAGCGCGTTGCGATATACGATATCTCGATACTTTGATAGTAACCGCGTAAATTTTTACTTAACATAAAATTAATCAATTGCGCAACGATTACTATACATATCTTAGGATTAGGATTTTTGACAAAAACGTAAATTATAAATTTGATTGATAATTAAGTATAAGATTATTCAATGACGAATTATTATCAAATCACTCACCTGTATTCGTCCGCCGTGCACCGGTACTCCGAGACCCTTCGTATTGTGTGACATTCTTGAGTTTGATTAGTGTACCGATCGCTCCGGTCTCAGAAGACTGTCTAATTCCGAGTATACAAACAGACGTATATAAATATGTATGTATAGCTGTATATATTTATGTATATACGATTCCTTCTGCTCCGTTCGGCGTCTGGCGTCGGCTTCGGGATGAATGGAAACGCTGGCAAAAACGCGGATCCGCTTCGAAATTCTCAGTCGAGCCCGCTATTAATGGGGGAAGTCCGGCGTTCAATATATTCCCGCGTGTGAAAATGTACGCACGTGTACGTGTTCACACGAATGAATAAAAAAAAAACTGTAGCGCTTTTATTATATATAGACGGTGCGTCTACAAGGTTTGCGACAGCGTTTCGCGGGTGCGTGATAATTCGCAAGGGTTCACCTCTCGGACGAGCCCGGTGTCGCACTGATCTTTCGTCCTCTTTTCACGTCAACTTCCCTCCGTGGGTGCTGCGAGATCGGTATATTGCGTGGAAGTCGCCCCGCGGTGGGAGCAGCCGGTTAACGAAGGGTGGGGACCAAGTTGCTTTGCGAATACAAAGAAGAGGAGAGGGAGGAAACGGCAAGGTAATATCAGAGGAACGTCGGGAATCCCTAAAAGAGCTTAAATCTCTGGAAAAACAAAACACCCGCGACCCACCCCTTCTTTATCGGATTGCGAGGGTGCGATAATTATCGGTTGAGTATTCGAATAAGAATTTGCAATGTAATTTATAAAGGAATTTTTATTCAAATTGAATCCCGAAGTACGACGTGATAGATCGCGATCGGCGAAGAGACTCGCACGAGAATGACGCTGCGCAATACGAAAAGTCGCGGTTTCTCCGGTTCTCCCACTCCCTCGAACAGCATACCCTCTTCGTCCCTTTCGATGTTTGCCCCTCCTCGAGACAAGAACGCTTATAGCAACCTCCTGGCTGCTCGTCCGATCCGATTAGATCGCTTCAAGAGGCTCCCCTCTTCACGAAAACGTATCATCAAACTCCATCATTACATCCTCCATAATCATTCGTTAACAATAACTTCTCATTTTATATTGTATTTTTTTATTCAAAAGTATCAGCTTCGCCATGTTTGTCGTGCCATTTTGGACGACTCCATTTATTTTTATTTTTTTTTTAATAATTCATATTAACATAAATATATATATATACATATATAAAAAATAATTATTAAAAAAATTAGTCTGCTGCTAATAGCATTGTACAATGCGCTTAAATTTTTTTCTCATCAACAAAATTAGTATGGAGCCATCTGTATTACCGATAAAACTAGTTTTTGTTCCTGTCGAATTTCTTCACAGAATAAAAATTCCTTCATCATAATTAAAATATACATGCTAATGTATTTGTCGCTGGTATATTTTGTGTTCAAAAGTGGAAACAAAATAAAAAATTATAGATTTCTTTATCCATTTGTATCTCAATATGATGACCAACGCTGAAGGTAAAATGGATAAAGAAATCTATAATTTTTTATTTTTTCCAGCTGAAATACAACACAAAATATATCAGCGACAAGTACGTTAGTGTGAAAAATGAATTTTTTTATTCTGTGAAACCACTACAAAAAAATTCGACAGGAATAAAAACGTCAAAAACATTAATTTTATCGGTAATACATACTCCAACATCCCCTTAACGTTATTTATAAACAAGTTTATTTAACACACGAAAAAAAAACAAGAAAAAATAAAATAAGAATGATGATCGATAAAAATGGAAATTATTTGGCTACTGGAGCTTTGGCTTACACACAGCGGCGCGCTAATATTCTTGATTGTTTATTTGAAGTCATCAGTTAAAATTAAAAAATGACGTGCGTTTCCAGACTGCACTCGCAGATCTACAATGATGCAGTAAAAAAACAAAAATCTAAGCGATTTTTATAACGGTAATCTGATATTACGTTTACGATTTCGCTATCTAATATCGCAGGTAACGCGAAACTCGCTTGTTGGCGCTTCGCGTAGTTTTGCGTCGTATTAAACCTCTCGATTGCATTTAAATTATAATCTCAAGCATTATATTTTTTTTTCTTGTGTTATACATCGAAATAAATTAGTTTTTTGTATGTACTTTATAAATAATAGATTTTAGGAAAATATGAACAAAGACATCTTTCTTTATCTTTTTAATGAGATAGTTCTATATATGTGTGACATATTTTCTGTATTATAAGATGTATTTTATGTTAGTTGATTAAAATTTTTACGACTGTTAACCTGTAGAAACATGTTTTTTTATTATGCTGAAGGAATATATATAAGTCCTTGGGAGGATCCATAAAAATTTTATGTTATTAGTTTTCATGCTGAAGTAACATATGAGTTTTTGAGAGGATAAATTAAAGTATTATATTATTAGTTTTATTTTTTTATTTTTCAAATTTAATTATATACATATTATTAGTCTATAATTATATAAGATAGTTTAAAAAACACAAATGAAATTTTAAAGGTAAAATTTATTGTTTCTAAATCTTGATATAAATACCCAAAAAAAATGTTTTTCGGAAAACATAATTTTTTAAAGTATTCCCAATATCACCAGGATTCATATATTTATAGATTAATTTAGGAAGAAAATACATTTCATAGATCTATTCTTAATCGAATATAACATACATAATGTAACAAGAATAATTAATTTTTTTATATATAGTATGAAAGTTCAAGTTTCAAGATAGAATATTTTTTTATAATAACTTATACAACAAAATCCTATCACAAATTACAGATCGTTTAAAGCGCATTTAAGCAAGCGTCTTAAGAAACAATATTCGATCGATAACAATCGATTTCTTGATAAATTTGATCTGAAATAACATGAGTTCTGTCTATCGATCGAAGCGCGTTCAGCATTGTAATCATGATGAGTAATGAAATAATTTTTTCAATAATGATGACTGTAATACATGTATAAAAAAATCTTGTACAATACAATAAAAATTGCGCTTGATGCAATTTTGATTCTCATTGATTCTCAGTATTCTATACGCTAACATTTCATAGAGTGGTAATTTTCTAAAAATAAAATAATTCAAGTCGTTTTTCAAACTTTTTAAATAAAATACTACTTTTTAAATAAAATTGCACAAAAGTTATTAGGTGTTGGAATTAATTCGTAGCGTTTTACAAGTGATGGGAAGTACTTTCATTAATGTATTTTTTAATGCTCATGTGAAATAAATAACATTCTTTCATTAAAAAACGCTACGAATTAATTCCAACACCTAATAGTTAAATAAAAGTATGTTGCATTTCTATAAATAGTTTCAAAATTAATTGTTAGCAAATTTATATAATTTCCAGCAGGAAGCAATAAATAATTTTTTTTACACAAAACCAATTACATTCATATACACATACAATTTAAAATCGGTCGCATTAGGGAATCGGTATGCCTGATGCTATTGCATTTTACAAACATCATAACTGGAATACGAAAGTTCGAGAAGTTTCACAATGAATTTTTATTCGGGTGATCTAACAATAATATCATTTTATTTATAATAGCGATAATAAAATAGAAATAACATTTTGTTTGGTTAAACAATGACACAAATAATAATAATTACAATATGAAACGTCTCCACACTCTTAATCCTAATAAGAAAAATATTGGAAGGAAATTAGCTTGTTGTTTGTCAATAGATTCGAACAAGATTATTAACTATTCAGATCATGAGAACTTTAATTTTGTCTTTTAAATATTAATTAAAAAATCTTTTTATATATATAATTTAAAACGTACATACACAGGAAACAATTTAATTTTTTTTTTTATTTATAATTAGGAAATTTTAGAATTTAAAAGAAATTTTTATTTTGATTCTCTTCAAGTGCATCCTTTTCCTGGAAGCAAATGATTTATATATAAATACTTAGAATACATTTAAAAATGTTCTTTCAGATTGAGAAATATATGAGTATTTAACAATGAATAGAAGCACATCCTCTATATAATACCTTCCGTTGCAGCAAAACGATTGACCGTCAGGACAAAGATAGAACGATTATTTGTTCGATCTTCCGCGCTTAGATCAATAGAATGATGTTAGAAAAAACTGCTATAGAAATGCGAATAGAATAGAACTGAATCTTGCCCTATAGAACTTTTATTCGCCAGACTTCCCGAACAACTTTAATATAAACTGTTCGATAGATCATACGATTCAACTTTTATACCAGATTATTCAAAAGAATTCATACATCGACATCGATATGTGTTCTGTGCATCGAGCTTGTTATATTCAACATCGTAAATCATAGTCCTTGCCGATAGATAAGAATGCTTGTCATACGGTGTAACACATAACGTAGAACTATTCATAAATCATGTGCCAACACGTGCGATAATATTGGCAAATGATCTCGGTCTTCCACCTTTTCCTCAATCGTGCCAAGTACAAACAGGCATGCTCGTTCAAAGAATGGCATTATGCCTCGCCATATGTGTGTTTACCTTGAAAATGTCAGAATATATGGTATGCCAATGAATGTAATCTTGTACTCTGATATTCCTTTTTTAAAATCAAATGGATCCATGGAACTCAAACTTAAAAAATTTCGCATTGATAAATTTTTCTACATTGAAAAAAAATTCATGAAATTTGAATAAATATTTGTTTAGATAGTATCAATCGGACTATTTACTTACAGTAAATAAATATTTATTCAATTCAAAAAAATTACACTTAAGTATTATTTTTTTTATCGAATAATTATTTTCTGTAAGCGAATGATCCCATTGGCATTATCTAAACAAATATTTATTCAAATTTTGTAAATTCTCTTTTCAGTGTAGCATAAGCAGAAATTATTAGGTGTTGGAATTAATTCGTAGCGTTTTACAAGTGATGGGAAGTATTTTCATTAATGTATTTTTTAATGCTCATGTGAAATAAATAACATTCTTTCATTAAAAACGCTACGAATTAATTCCAACACCTAATATTTTTTTCTTCTTAAAATGTAAATGTATAAAAGTAAATAATAAAACTAATTTGATAATAAAATTAATTGATAAATTCTGATATTTACAGCTGAATGTCTCACTTGAAGTGCCCTTGCGCTTAAACCCTGCGCTTATTTCTGTTTAAACTTCACAGTGAGCTGAAATAAGTGTAGCTCGTGCACTTACGTTAAATGTCGGACTGTAACGCGTAAAATCTCGTACTTTGCAGCTAGATTGATATCATCCGAGTGTATCAGATCTGTGTACATATTTGCACGGAAGATTTGTGTTATAATGATTGGGTATTCTTAACTCAACTTAGCGAGAGAAAAGAATTATGTTGAAATTGTGTAATTCTCTCAAAAGAACAACTGATGCTGTCGCCACTAATGCTCAAGTATACAAATGCGCAGGTGTACACACGTATGTGATGAAAACCATCTAATCCGAACAGCAAGGTCCTTTAAGTCTTCTTCTTACCGAGAAATGAGCAGACTCCCCACGGGAGTCGTCTCAACCCAGGAATACAATCTGTATCAAAAATATCCAACGTTCTAGTGTCTTAAGACTACTATAGACTTTCCAGATCTCGAGAAAGATTTTTGCGATGTGGTTTGCATTTTTATGCATTAGAATACTCAAAGATCGATTATTACGTCACATTTCTTTCTGTTGTCATAATTATTGCTATTTTTTGTCAGGCATCAAATAGACATATCCACTGTGAAACAGATTTTGCACAGTCTCTGCTATAAATTTTATCGGTAGAATGCTAGTGAAAATATAACAGAATATGACGGCGGATGGAATGTAGAAAATGCGAGGAAAAGTCAGTCATTTCATAGCTATATTTAAATAATATATTCAATTTAAATATGTAGTTATGAAATGATAGACTTCGCTCGATTGAAAGGAACAGATAATGTATAATAAAGCAAATTTCTCATATTGAGAATTATACAGATTTTTTTTTAAATAATTACGTAACGTGCATGTAATAATATTTATTTATTTGGCTATAAGTATGAATTTTTGGACAAATGAAAAGTAAATAAAAAAATGAAAAAGATTTTCGGAAGGATTTTGTCAAATTTAGTTTTACACTTTTTAGCATACACGATATATCTATAGCTATTTGAAAAATTTTTTTAGTGAAGTTAAAAAATAAAAAAAATAATAGGTTATAAACATTTTACTTGGAATTGTTTGTATTGGTTTCTTATGCAGTATACATTTATTCATTTGGTTTTACATTACCGCCGATAAGAAATCACCGTACACTGCAATGACGCGGCGGAAAGCGACGAGATTAGCGACGGCGCTATTGGAGAACAAGAATGTAAAATGAGCTTTATCTTGCCCTCCCATGGAGATCCAGTACATAAGGTAAAATAAGTAAGCTGAGTAGTGTCGATAAGTATCGTTGTAATTTTCCATCATAAATTCGTAGTAAATCCTTGTCCTTAATTTCCCGTAATATTCAACATCGGTTCATTGCCTTCGTTTTTTTTCTCTCTCGGACGTTTTGCTAATAACACACACATGATTCATGTTCCTACACAGCATATATAACGTTAATAATATGTAACGTTTAATAATGTTGTCTCGACGCAATTTTAAACATGCAAGAGATCGAATGTCGCCCATGTGACGAAGAGTTAGGAAGAACGTTTTTGTTCATCGTATTTAAAATAATGATAATTTTTATGACCAAGCGGATACTTGGTCATGAGAAGATAAGGCATATTTTTCATATAATTGTTTTACTGCTGATAAGATTATTTTTATTGCAACAAATTCTTAAAATTCTTACAATTTTGTGATAAAAGTGTTTATGTTAGAACTATTCTTTTTGATCGCCAAGAATGCAGATTTCAAACTCCGATTAATTTATTCGATTAATTATGATTAATTCGATTTATTATAATTAACATAAAGCAATATATGTACTATTTTAATAGAAATAAAACAGTTAATTTTTTTATTATTTAATATAAGAAATGAAAGATTAAATTAGGATCACGAATAATATAATTAGAAATTTTATTTCACAAACAATTTTATTAGATGAATTAATAGCTGATTAAGTTAATTCGAATTTGGCTGAAGTTGCCTTATAAATTGCAATTCCGAACAATTCCATTTCATTATTACCAAGAAATATAAGGAATGTTGTCATGACGAAAGGTTCATTTATAGAATTATTTTTAGATCTTAACTTTAATAAATGACGATATTGAAAGATGTTTTATTTATTATATTAGATCTCACTGTTTACAAGATCGAAAAGTTATTATCACTTACAGATTCTGTATAAATATCACCTGATAGACATACACATATGCGTGATCACATTTCACAGATTTTGCAATCACGTGCAAAAATTGCCGCGTCACATGATTATCATAAATTGCTTGCATAATAAAGAAAATTACAATCACTATACCGTATGAAGTATTTTAAATACTTTTGTCTTGTCATTTTTATATCTTTTATATCTCTTCATTTGTTAATATTCTCCCATTTCTTTGTCTATATTATTTTCTTTAATTATTTTTTTTATAAATAACACAAAAAAAGATGCAATAATATTAAATAATTCGAAACACGATAAAGTATCAATACATGATGCTTATTCTAATACAAAATTAATTCGACAATATTTAATGTTAAGATTCATATACACGTAGATTACTTTTATTTTGATACTCATGCCGCCCGTATTTACTTCAATGCAAATTGACTGCTTTAGTCACCAAAAAAGCATGCCGATTGTCTAGACTGACAAAATTGTCTAACTACAATGGAGATAAAAATAATTACAGCAACAAAGTTATTAAATATTTATTATTAAAAGTTATTTTTTTAACTATTAATACATATCAAATTGTATTCCTTTTATTAATTTAATAATTGTATACGTTTATATGCATGAAATAATTAATTCCTGAATTGTTGAATTCTTTCACATAAATTCCACGAGACTTCTCATCTTCTTTGCTATCTCGCGCGACCGCGCTAGGATTAATGTCACATGGCACTTGTAGTTCGTTCGCAACATTCACAATCTGGTTTTTAGACGCTGCGGCTACGAAACGTTTCCACAGTCTTTTACAGAGCTACCTACAAGACGGCGACCGACTGTGTATTTCGAATGGAAATTTCCAATGGAAGTTGGCATGCCGCGCACACGGCGCGACCGTACAGTCAACCATAAAAGCGAATGCTTTCCCATTCCCCTCATCTATTTAAAACATGCATGGCGCTTTCTCTATTGAGTTCACGACTAAGTTACATCTATGCTAAAAATTTCCTTAAAAAGAGATTAGTAGATGTTTCTACTATTGTTTTTTTTTTCTTACGTTTTTCAACGTTTTGCTATACTAATTTGTATTGTTACCAACTCAAGGATAACGATTTAATCATCTCATCGTAAAATTTCGTACGAAAAAAATAACATATTTGAATTCGTCATATTAAACAGTTTCAAATATCTACTCCTTTTTAACAATATCAGTAATACGTCCTCCGAAAATGTAATTTTTAATTATCATATTTTTACTTTAAAAATAATCTTGGATAAAAAGATAAACTTTTAAATTATAATTAATTTATGATATATATGTCAGAATGTATAATTTGTAATACTGTAAATTTATAAATAATTGGAATATTCATCATGACATTGTAAATTATTCCAAATGATATATATATATATATATTTGGAATAATTTAATAATATATATATTTTCCTATAATTTATTGAAGTATGTATTTATAAATAATGAATGAAATGACGTTATCGGTTTTTTATATAGACTTGAATAGAAACCTATATATATGTATATACAATGTATGTATATATATCGCATTACACATTGCTATTTATAAACATGAAAGTATTATTATCAACTAATCTGAAGTAATTTTCAATTTGACAAAAAATACGGTTTAAAAAAAAATGTAATGCTTTTCTTTATTCGAGAGTTGATAACAGTCTATTTTTGAAATTATGATTTAACATCAATTATATATTTTTCGACATTTTTGAAAAATGTATATTTTACCGATAATAGATTACATGCAAACTTCGTCACGAGGTACCAAATAATAAAAGTAGATGTAGAGAGCAGCACTAAAAATAATTATTTTTCAATAATTCCTTTAATCAGAATTTAAATGCTTCATTAAATCAAGATTAAACGGAAATAAACACCTTCTTTCTCACACAATATATTGAACAAATATTGTGTATAAAAAAAGAAAAATGAAAACGAAATTCCTTTAAAAATGAACAGAGAAGACGATATACGATTCTTTTTTCTTTACTCCACAATTTGCATGCTCGGACTGATAACTTCATATAAAACAGCCTTTACAGTGCACCAATGTGAACTAATGCGGAGTATCTATATAATGTAAGCTGTTTATTTGTATGTAAGCTATTATAGTCGTGTGTGTGTGTGTGTGTGTGTGTGTGTGTGTGTGTATGAGACGAATAAGACGAATTCTCTCACTGTCTTTCAGTGGAGTACAGGAACATGACAGTGCCGTCGCGTGACAGAAACTTCGGTGGTAGTATGTCCCGACTGCTTGGACCGTGTTGAATTATTTTCGGGAGTGTATTATTCTTGGCGAGTGCACCATTGAGATTCGCGTGAAGAAGTGCGGCGTGTCTCTTATGAGCGACGTAACGAACGCATACGACGCGAATCATGGCGAAGGATGAAGGGGACGATGTGCTGCCGGACAAGGACGCAGCGAAGGGATTTTATGCTAAGTACGAGCCCAAAGAAATTCTAGGAAGGTGAGTTACTCCACGTTTCAATACTGGATAACACGTTTTTTAATACTATCATTATTGTTGACTCGCTCCTATATTAACAATTAATGCTGTACTCCTATTCACATTTTATGTATTTTTACGTTGCTCCAACGATCGTGGTAAATATTTGATAGAGTAAATACGACGGATTATCCTCCAAGTCGATGATAACATTACATAATTAAAATAAATTTCGACACAGTTTCGACAAGTTTTGGCGTAGATCGCAAATATTGACATTCGATATCAATGTTGATTTCAATAGAGTGAGATTAATTTGAACGTGTATTTCAGAGGAATATCTTCCACTGTGAGACGATGCATAGAGAAAGAAACAGGAATGGAGTATGCAGCTAAAATTATAGACATCAGTAATGAGACTAATGAGGATATGCATACTATGAAGGATGCTACGCTGCAGGAAGTGCAAATACTTCGTAGAGTAGCTGGACATCCATATATCAGTAAGTTTCCTATTTTACTCTTTTTTAGAAATGGCAACAATCATAAGAGAGACCTATAAGTATTTATTTTAAAATAAATAACTGTATATATAAATATATAGAATAATTATATTATTATTTCTTTCTTTTTTTTTATTTTCAGTTGAATTGCATGATGTTTTTGAATCTAGTACATTTATATTCTTAATTTTTGAATTGTGCAAGAATGGAGAATTATTTGATTATCTCACGTCGGTCGTGACACTTTCTGAAAAGAAAACGCGTTATATCATGAGACAAGTATTCGAAGGAATCCAGCATGTACATAATCAAGGAATAGTACATAGAGATTTAAAACCTGAGAATATACTACTTGATGATAATTTGAACGTGAAGATAACTGACTTCGGATTTGCCAAAATATTGAAACATGGAGACAAATTAGAAGGTCTGTGTCATTTTTTTATATGTACTCCAAATCTAGAGAATTAAATATTTGATATATTTTACAGACCTTTGTGGTACACCTGGCTACTTAGCACCAGAAGTATTAAAGTGTAATATGTTTGAGAATACAGACGGTTATGGATATGAAGTCGATATGTAAGATTTTCTTCAGAGTTAAAAAAGTACATGCCTATATACATATATAAATGATACACAGGCTTTGTCATGAACATCATCAACACATAGTATATGATTAAAAGATATAATTCCATGTGCGCATGTATACATGCATGTATGCATGAATTAATTTTTAACTCTCCGAGTGAAGACGTTAGGGTCCAAAACAGAATTGTTTCGAGATGTTTCTGCTCGTAATTGTAAAACCAAAAAGTCGATTGTGTATCCTGAGAAACGAGGTAAAAGAAATTTCTAAATTTTTATTGTGTTTTCTAGGGAAAACAGAATAATTCCGCTGAGAATCCATTTCGATTCGTTCCACGATCAAGTATCAAAATACACAAGCGACCTCCTACCTGTCTTTACGAGTTTTTACTTCTTCCTAAATTTCTAAAAGAAAGTATGTAGATATCATAATAGAAGGGACTCGAGGTCCCACTGGTCCGAGAATCATTTCGAAAGACTATAAGACGTTGAACGTCGAGCAGATAAAATATCAGAATCACGTGTAACCTTTTCCCATAAGAAACAATGTTAATTATTTAAGAAAAATTTTGCAAAAACAAATGTTTCCTTTTCATTGTCTCTTTTATTCATTTTTATTCAAAATTTATTTTTCAAAAATTCAATAAATAACATTTATTAAAATATATCATTGATTTATATATATACACATACAATATGGATAGCTGTTTCATAATTTTTTTTCAAATTTTTCGACCTTTGAGAAAATAGCGTCGGACATGATAGAAACTACTAAAAAGATATCGAAAAACGTATTCACTCGTAGGGTTAAATATATTAGTTAGTTTCTTGCGAAATATAAGATTTCATTATATTTTCCATTTTTGTTCATGATGTAATAGATGGGCTTGTGGCGTGATTATGTTTACACTATTAGTTGGCTGTCCTCCATTTTGGCATCGAAAACAAATGGTTATGCTTAGGAATATAATGGAGGGAAAATATTCATTCACTTCTCCCGAATGGGCTGACATAACAGGTAAAAATGATTGATAAAAATTATATTTTAAAGAAATGATAGAAAAAATGATAAAAAAAATAAAATATCAATATATGTTTTATAATATTATTTCTAGAAGCTCCAAAAGATTTAATAAGGAAGTTGCTAGTTGTTGATCCCAAAAGAAGAATTTCTATAAAGGATGCGTTAGAACATTCATTCTTTCACACTGTCGTAAGTATATATATACTTATATATAATAATATTGAACTACTGAAAGAAAATATTATTTATAACTTCCAAATTAAAATGAAAAAAAAAATATATACAAAAGACCTTTCTAAATAACTAATACATACTTTATGCACTATATTCGACTGCAAAAAATGATATTTTGCCAATTAATTTCGCTTTATTTGTTTCTGCTCACTTCAATTCACATTTCAAAATATATTTACACTTATTTAGATACAAGATATCCCTAGTTCTCAGGAAAAACGTTTCTTTTTTCCTAGAACATCCTGTACATTACAAATATTTTTATATCTAATTGTAAAAATTATAACACGCACAGCAAGAAGCAAAAAAATGCACATGCATAAGATTTAATATTTTATTGTCGTATATGAGCAAATATGAGGTTTATGAACAATTACACGTTGCACACAAAATTATTAATTTTCTATCTGCTTTATTATTTATTGTTTTTTATTGTTTTTATTTTTGATTAATAAATAAAAAATATCTTGTAATAGATAAAATTTTTAATAGATTTTAAAGATATAATTATAAAGTATAAGTTATTGACCTTACAGCTGTGGGATCAAGACATCGCTCCTCTAAAACGTTCTCTGTCATCTAACTCGCGACGTCTGAGTAGGATATCTCAATTAGCTTTGGTAATTAATTTACTTTTCTTTTTATTTTGTCTGATAGCAACGTTTATTGATATTACTATTCATTGTAAAATTTACTTTGATTATTTTTATTATTTTTACGTAATAAAAAATTAACATTTATTTTATTTTAGTTGGCATTCTTTGATTATGTTAAAATTATAAATAAGATTGGCAGCAGCATTATAATAATGTTTGAAAATCAATTGACAATGGCAAACTAATACTTATATGTATATCTAATTAATTAAGCTTGTGCGTGTGCTTGTATTCACATGTATACATATACATTGAATATATTTATTGCATTCTCATACAAGAATTTATTAATACTTAACATTGAAAACACATGTGTTTGCATATACGAATATATGTATTTTGATATTAACACTTTTTCTCTAATGTTGAACGTTCTATTCAATTACGTTGTATTTAACAAAAAAAAACTTTATTTTTCATATATTTAAATAATAATGATAATATTCTTTTCTGTACTTTTCTTGTCCTTATATATCAGAATAGAAATATTAATTTAGAAAGCTTATAATCGTTTGCTGAATAGTTGGTGCATTTTTATTAAGTATTTCTTTATTTGTTGTACAGGAGTTGAAGGCGAAATCATTCAATGCAAGGAAGAGATTTCAATTGGCAATTATTTGTGTGAGAGCTGTTATTCGTATTAAACGACTTCATATCACGCCTGAACCGCTTTCGACACACGTAGCTTGTACCGACCCATATAGAATAAAAATTCTGCGAAAGGTAAATTCTTCCACGATGAAAGTC
Source organism: Acromyrmex echinatior (assembly GCF_024713525.1). Taxonomy (NCBI): domain Eukaryota; kingdom Metazoa; phylum Arthropoda; class Insecta; order Hymenoptera; family Formicidae; genus Acromyrmex; species Acromyrmex echinatior. The sequence continues at coordinate 26,116,552 of NC_141852.1, forward strand.
TATTACAAATTAATTAAATGAGCGTAATAAATAATAATTATGAAAAAAAATATTGGTATTAGAGTATTGGGTTCGATAGAGTTTTGGTTTTTTTGTGAGTTTCATATAAAAAATTCCAAATTCTTTTGATATTATTCTAAGATTGAGTAGATATAATTATGAAATTAATGAAATATGAACAATATGTGTTTGCTAAGAATATTTTTGATAATCGTTTTCAGGTAATTGATGGCTGTGCGTTTCGTGTCTATGGACACTGGGTAAAGAAGGGAGAAGGCCAGAATCGTGCGGCACTTTTTGAAAATACACCAAAGACAGAATTGAAGCATCTGTATGTTAGTAATTTAAGTAGATAACTATTATTGTTTTAGTTAAATTTACTGATCCCGGAATCTCGATGGTCCTAACGAAATATATCTCATAAAGACAAATATAACTGTCTTAATTTTGCAGAATGTAAAATATTCACGATAGAAATTTATTTTTGAAATTGAAGGTATAGTGGCTAAATAGTACTTGGGGACTTTTTACTTGAGTAGACTTTTACTAAAATTTGTTTCTGTATAAAGTTGTCTGCCATAATTGATTTTGATATAATCAATTGCTATATTGATTTAAAATAGAATAGAAAAATTTATGTAAACTATTTAAATCTGAATTCAGAGAATGTAGAATATTTTCAGATAATATTTTTAAATTGCACGTTTTACAATGTAACAATATACATACGTTAGTATACCATATGAAAATGTGAGAGTAATTATTTTGTGAAAAATTATTTAAAAATCTTTGTTATCCATCAAAGCAAAACAATATACATATGTGATTAAAAAGATGTATTTCTATAAATAGCTGTACTTTGTGACATACTTATTATATAATACAGAATGAATATGTATAATATTATCATGTTTTATTTTTGTAGAATGTAAAAATATTCCATATTAATGCTATATTTATAAAGATACGTTTTCAAAATTTCATTTCTAAAGGAAATTCTATTAGAAAATATGATACTTCATGTAAGATCTAGTCACAATTTTTGTACAAATAAACTTGTCTTAAACATATATTGTAAAAGTTAATATATATTTCTGTAAGAAATTAGTATACGAGTCAAACAAAATTTGATAGAGCAAGCAGATATGGAGTTCTTAAGTATTTAATAGTACAAGTATTTAATTTCATGTTAAAACAAATCAATTTAATTCAGTTATCTTCAGATTTATTTTACAAGTACGTGTATTTCAAGCATTATAATCATCATATCACTTTTATATCATTCATATCCCTTGTAAAGGTCTATTCTTCGTAATTATAAGTCTTTTTCCATACTCCAAGACTGAACTTTTTTCTCTCACTGTTCATCTTTTGTCTTTTTCTTTCCAATGTGAAAAGAAAGAGAAGAGAGATGAGAAAAGAACAGACCTTATCCAGACAGTACAGAATATTTATAATAAATATTTATTAATATTCATTTTTTGAAATGTTATATAGATATTTCATACATATTTTATATAAAGCTTTATTCGAACTATTAAAATATAGACTAAATATTTATGATATAAATAAATATTTCTAATAAGTATTTTTTATTTAGATTATTAGGTGTTGGAATTAATTCGTAGCGTTTTACAAGTGATGGGAAGTACTTTCATTAATGTATTTTTTAATGCTCATGTGAAATAAATAACATTCTTTCATTAAAAAACGCTACGAATTAATTCCAACACCTAATATAATGTCTCATTGAATATTTTCATAACATATACTATAACATTTACAATAAATATTTCCTAATATATAATAAATGTTTATAATCTGTGCAACCTAAGACTACAAAAATATTTACAAAATATTTATAAATTGTGCTGTCTGGGAATATCATTCTATGTATTTAATACGAAATAGATATATAACTAGACGTCAGAGAAAAAGACAAAAGGAGATAAAAATTTAAAAAATTCGGTCACAATTAAATTAATATTTTATATACATATTTGCGCTTTTTTGAATCGTCGATTCTTTTTCAAATTAAGGACAAAGTAAGGACTACTAGTTAAAAGTGCCCGTTGGTAAAAAAAAAAAGAAACCGAGGAGAAGAATTTACGTGATCATGTCTGTAGCAGCTGTAGCCGCTAGCAGTCTGTAGCAGCCGCAGTTGGCGGGTTGGCCGCGGTCACCTCGCAGCGGTCACAGCCTCTCCGCGACCACTCACGACCTCGTGGGCGCATGGCGCGCGCGCGCACTGGCGAAAGTAAACAATAGAGCGTAGCTCCGGCAGACGTGAGACGTGAGACGTGAGACAGATAAAAGTGGCAACAGCGCGCGCATTCGCGCTCGCGCGGCGTCGATCCATGTGACAGAGAAGGAACGTAACAAAAGGTGGCGGAGGGTGACGCCGCTGCCGCCGCGATCGGTCGGAGCGCGAGTGTTTGCCCGGGCGAGCCGGGTGTCGGGTGTGCTCCGCGTGTCGTTCTTTCGCGTTTCGCGTTTCGCGTACGTGCCTGAATGCTCGTATGCCTCCGTCGTCGCGCAACGTGCAGGGCAGGAAATACCTTCCGCACAGCGTGGCGCGTCGCGTCGCGTTCACGGCGAAATAAACGCGCGACGTTAAGGAATTGATAAACGGAGTGCGTGGGTTACAACGAGCGCGATCGCCGCGACGACGACGACGGCGACGGCGGTGGCGGCGGTGGCGGTGGCGGTGGCGACGACAACGACGGCGGTGGTGGCGGTGGCGGCGGCGAGGACGACCGGAGACGACGATGACCGATCGACAGAGCGAGTGAACGACATCGGCGAAGCAGGCGCTCCGCGATACTTGTCTCACAATCTCACACGCCCAGCGGGACTGCTGCGTCACATGGGCCACGTTCATTCGTCGATAGAGCCGGGTGACGTCACGAGCTGCGCGACGATTGGCTCGCGCCACGGTGCCTAGACACGTGAATCGTGGCCGAGCAAGCATGGCAGTTTGATGCGCAGTGGTTTTCAGCACTTGTAAAATGCCACCGCCACGCGCCAGATCGATCAGGTTATAACTCGCGTTTCGCCGCGCGCTCCGAAACAGTCGGCTCGTCGCGCGGTCGCACTTGCGGTCGCGGGCATTTCTCTCGCGTCGATTCGCCGCCTCGTCGTCGACCGCCTTGCAAAATTCATTTTCGTACGATTCGATTCGAGAGACCACGCGCGCTGACAGGGATCAGCGATCGTTTTCGGCACAGAAGTGAGTTAAAGGGAACTAGAGAACCGCTCTGTTGTGTTGTACCTGGGCAGCGTGTGCGTGTCCGGAACGTGCTCAAAATACAACGTGTTTCAACCTGTAAGTTTGGCCGAGATACAACCCTTTCTATCTCTATTTATCTCCGACTCTATTCCTTTCTCTCTTGCTCGAACCACCACGCCCGTTTGAGAGAAAGAGAGATAGGGACGGGGCGGAACGAAGCGGGGCATGCGAGAGAGAGAGAGAGAGAGCGAGAGAGAGAGAATGAGTGAGCGAGCGAGCGAGAGAGAGAGAGAGAGAGAGACAGAGCGCGAGCGCGGGTGAGTCTCGGCGAATTATTATATCCGTTACTAGCACCTATTTAATTAACATGTGTATAGAGATGGTTGCGTGGCGTGTTTTCCGTGCCATAATAGAACTAGCCAATGGCGTGACGTCCAGCCAGCGACGTCATAGGCTGCGAGCGTCGCGATTGGCCAGAGTTGCGTGCATCGTCGACCGTTCTAACGTGCGTGTTGCTTTGTCAATTTTTGGACCTCGCCGCAGCACGTTCCTTCGAATTTTTACGAGGACATGCGCTGTTTAAGCTCCGCACGATCTCGTTCGTCGCTGTCGCCGCTACTGACGACGACGACGACGACGATGACGACGATGACGACGATGACGACAGCACCTCCGCTGCCGCTGGCTAATCGTCCGCTTCGCTCCGCACTACTCCGCTCTGCTCCGTTCCGTTCCGCGCGTCCGCTCCCTCCACTATTTTCATATGCCAACCCCGCGCGTCTCCCGCGGAGAATGCGAGCACGATCGCGCGTCGCCGACGTCGTCCGCTTTCGCGACTCCAACCGAAGTAACCTGGCTTTCAGATGTACATTCTTTCACTCTCCTTACTCGATTTACATGTGCTTTTTGGAAATTATTGCAATCTCTTCGGCACTTTAATCAACAAACCGTCTCTTCGATATTTGCCACGGTGCCGGTTATTATTCGCGAGAGGCACATTTCCTTTTTCTCTTTTTCGTATTTTTTTTTTTTTCATGCCAAGGATTACTTGATTTTTTCTTCCGCCGACAATACGACGCGTGCACACACCTCGTGACCGTTTTCGCGCACGCAAACGCCACGTAACGAGACGCCACTGTCGGTCTTCCCTTTCTTTTTTCACCACACACGTTTGAGCAGCGGGGGAACAAGACGATCCGCGAGAGCGCCGCTATGTGTTTGCACGATCCCACGAATTGTCGATTTCCGATGAGCTGCGTTATCGAGCTCGAGATATCGTACGCGTTATGCTGGAAATGTGCCTCGCTTTCAATTACAAAATCAAGTCACGTACGAATTTAATTTTTGTGAAATAGAAGGAAATGGAATAAAGTAACGTTTACGTCTAGTCTTCGGGATGAGGAAACAGGTTTACGCCGAGGCTATGCTATCGTTTATTGAAAATTGGTATACGATGCGCTTGATAAGTGATTTTCCAAGTGTCCGATCTACGTCGTTTTTTTTTTTATTTTTTTATTAAGCAGTCCGCTCGGTTCCAGCGAACTTGGAATACGTGTAGATACGTGCTGTCGTTCTGCGCTGCAGAAAAAAAGAGCCGCGACGCGCCTGCGTGGCGCGCTCCGTCTGATGCGCTGTTGCAAGAGCGACGTGAGTGGGTGGCCGGGGTGGGGGATGGAATGGAAAGGCTTCCCGCGCACGGCTGCGTTACGTCACGCGTGTACGTTACGTGACGTACGTCGTGGGCACACCGGTCGCGGTCGTGTCCGCGACGTCCACGACACCCTCCTTTAGATAAGTCCGATAACGGCATCCAGCACAGAATTCTCTAGCGAGAATTCTCGTAACCACTCTAAACTGAAAAACAAAATAAATCGAGAGATAAATCGAGATTAAATCGAAATAAATCGAGAATTCCCTTTATTTCCCTCATTAATTGCGATAGAGATGACTGCTACGTGACGGGTAATCTCTCTTTTTCTCTTACGTCCTCGCTCCGAAAAGTTATCACGTCTTCGATTCATGACTTAACAGTCATATTTAATAAGAACAACATTTTAACGTGTGTCGTTGTAAAAAAATGATTACTCTTATCGATATCTTAACGTATAATTAACGTATAATTAACGACTCGCTTTGTTCCGCTCGCAGCTTGTCGTACGCGGTGGTCAGCAGCGGCAACAACGAAGAAAGAGGGGCGAGGACAGGAGGTCGAGAATCGGGACTGTCAGGACTGTTGGGAGTGTCGGGAGTCGGGATTGCTCCTGCCGATTCATCGCCGGCGTCCGGAACCAAACGGAACGGCAGCCGCGGCGGCTGCGGCTGTGGCTGCGGCTGCGGCTGCGGCGTCGGCGTCGGCGTCGGTGCCTGTGGCTGCCGCGACGCCGGCGGTTCGATGCGCCGGAGTCATCAGAACGATCACACAACGGGTGTTGACGAATACAGAGACTCGGTGGAACAACCGCAGCAACGCCGCCATCATCACCAGCGCGTTCTCCTTCCCTCTACGTCCATAGGGCAGCAGCAAACCGGCCGCAGAATGAGTCTGGAAACGTTACTGCAAGCGGCCTACTATGTCGAACAGGAAGAGAAGAAGCGGGAGCGCCTGGCGAGCACCTCGTCCTCCTCCTCTTCTTGCGATCAGCACTCGTTTGCGCCTGCGCCGACCCACTCCAATCATACTTATGCCTCCAGCGAGCCACGTGGTGAGTACCACGCGCTGCTTGAGCTGCTTCACCCGCGACCTTTTGCTTTGCGCTTTTATACGTTCAGCGTTATTACCATCACAGATGCAATGGCATTACGTTCAATTACTGTCGTAAAAGTGATTTTGTTTACTTAGCTGCTTTACATTATTCATTGCCATGTGTCGTTGACGTATGAATGACACTTTTGTAAAAAAACATTTTCTCATACAGGTAGACTTTTTCTTTTTCATAACTTAATTTCTTACGCTAGCATTTTAGATTGAAACATTACTGTAAGCTGCATTTGCTATATCAGCAAAGTTAAAAGTTACAATTTTTTCTTTTTTTGTTCGAGTATCAATTCCATTTTTAGAAATAAAGAGTATCTTATATTAATGCGAACGTACGTAGCTGTCAATATGTAAATATCATGTGTAAATATCAAATCTGTGCGCGCGAATAGGCACTGTCTCTTTGAATTGCGTTGTGCTTTTTTTTTGCAGACGTAGATAACGACGAATGAGTGCCGTACGCGTTTTTTGCTGCGCCACTGCATTATCAAACGCGACAATTGCTTACACATGTATTTTTATGTACGTAACAGTAGTCTCGTGGCTGTAGTGAGTAATTTGCCGATAACAATTACTTCCCCTTCTCGAAACGTAAAAATCTCGATTGAATCATTATGCGACGAGATTTAACGTGGTAAAATGAACGAATGTGCAAAATGCACATTTGTTGTGTCTGTAAGGTATTATCTTTATCTTTCTCCGATGATAAAACGGAGAAGCTTTAAGAGTAATATAAACGAAATGCACTCGAGTGATGTTGTCCGATTAAAGTTATATTTGCGCTAAGCATACACGCAGCCCTTTATCAAATCTATGAATAAGAGTCGCAATGTGGAAGATAACATTCTGTCCTTGCTTCTCTTTGATTAGATTAGATATAGAGAAATCGACGAAATCGATACAAGGAATTGTATAATCACAAAACTGCAATCTCTTTCGATAGACGTATATCTATATAATAATCTTTTTTTCAATGATAAAATTTTGACTTTCCGCAATTATAACGGATACATAAATATGAGTCATCTTTTTAAAACGATAAACTTTTCGCGATACAAACAATTTTCGGTGAAAGATATTTTTGCTCCAAATTCAGTTCACAATATACATAATTTTATTGCGAGATGTTTGGCGAGATATTGATGTAGGCAGCCCTATTAAAGGAAATAATAGGCAATAACATCGCCACTTTCTTTTTCTTTCTCTCTATGTTCTCACGCATATAAATCTGCTGTTTATAAAACAATAAGTATGCGTTGACAATCACGTCTGTTTTGAGTGAGAAACACTGGCATACGCAGTTGCGTTTGATGACCACGCGTTCACCGTCTCCAAATTAGGTATGATTTACCTCATGGCAGTGTTTCTCAACCGTGACGAACATGAAGAGAAAGTAACGAGAAGACGAACCTAAGACGTCGGATGATGTGCTTTGAAACGAGAGCCGTCCTACCTTGGCCTTGCATTGGCCATCGTATTTCTGAAGGCGTTCCCTATTTTTATTGTCTTAAAATGAAGACGTAGTACATCATTTTTGTGCGATTGGTGCCTGTTGGTCACTTGTCGGTTAATATAATATCACTCCTGTACGTTCATGAACAAGGATTTAATCGAATCCTCGCAGTCCCACTGGTTGGTTGCCATTGATTCTTCCAAGTTGACAAGTCGCTACTTCTTTGACAAGTCCTCGTGAGAAAAGCTAGATGTACATGAAACACGGTGACGATTAAATCATCACTCTCAAGACTTTCTCTTTCTCTCCTCTCCATTTTGCCTTCTTTCTCTTTATCGCAGAAATCGTTAACTTTGCGATAACTTCAAGATTTCTTGAAAAATATGCAAAACAATTTAAAAACAAGAAAAATATTTTGTAATGATAATAGTATCGCAAGTACTATCATGCGTTTCGCCATTCCAATCGGCATCACAAGACGTAATCGTTAGTAAGTCGAGCTTAATACGCATCTCCCTCTCGAAAGCACCGAGGACGGTGGAATTTTCCCTTTCTCGTGCTGTAGTTAGACACGCGCGAAAGTTCATTGTGGATAAAGGTGAATATTTTACAACAGGGGTTACGAGGGGCGAGACAAAGAAAACGAGATGTATGTGAGAGGGGAGAGCTTTAGGTTGGTCCGTTTGAGGGGAGGAGGCGGAAAAGGGAACAGCATGAAGAAGTGCAAAGGATTCGACTGACTCTTCGCCATGCGCATCGCATCTTTTTGTTCGTGGCGGAATCTACGTGCGCGCGTGTTCGAACCACTTGCATGCAGAGTGAGACAAAGTAGGAGAGGGAAGAGAGAGAGAGAGGGGGGGGAGGAGGGAGAGCGTGAGTGGAATTATGAGCGGCGAGGGAGGGAGAGATCTCGGAGGGTGGCGGAAGTCGGGCGACTCAGATAGAGGGTGAGGGGAGGGGAAGGGCGGAGAAATGCTGGAGGTATCCGACGAGGTCGAATCGTCGTCATGAGTATGTAGGGAGGGAAAGGTAAAGCAGTAAAGTGGCGCAAAACTTGGGAGGGTGGGAGAAGAGAGAACCGATGGTGACCGTAGAGGTGATGCGGCGATGCAATGGTGGAGGGTAGTGGTAGTAATGGCAATGGTGGTGGCAAACCTGGATATCGCGCGTGTTCGGTCGCTACACGAGGAAAAGAAGGGAAGGGGGGACGATCCGGTCACTGACTCTGAAACTACGATGCGGTGGCCACTCCGCGCTTCATTCATGAGCGCGCCATCTACTCGTGCACGCAGCTGATATGCTCTCTCTCTCTCTTTCTCTCTCTCTCTCCCTCCATCTGTTTTTTTTTTCAATAATTTCATATAGACGTACCGGGAGGAATTATTTGTTTATTAAAGTGACAAATGTGATATAATGAACGAATTTTACAAACTACATTTCTATTTTATGAATTGTAGATATGCATGCAATTGATTATTGATTAGTGAGATTTCTTTCTCCTTCAAAAAATAGAAAAATTTCAAATATCATACACGCAACTTTATTCGTAATGCGGATGATTTAAACGTCGTAATTCGCTCTCTATCTTCACGCATCCGGTCTGTTATCCTGGTGCGCGTGCGTGATTATACCTGATGTAACAGGCAACGTGTGTTAAACGACCATTTAAGACCATCTATCGTGCACGCGGCTGAAGGATGCAGTTCCACTTTATAACGTCGTAATGCGACTGTCTTCCCCCATATTTTATGCTGGATTATGCGAACACTGTCTATGAGAGAAATTATATCATTTCCGGCGTTATCCTCGGTTCGTTCCATTTATTTGTCTGTAATGAGAAACGTGTAATTAAATCTTTCCACGGATTTTTCGAATTTTTAATTTTTTTACGCTTACATAATTCCAAAATTAATCACATTAAAATGTTATTTAAATTTCTTGGGATTCGTTTTTTTTTATTTAAACAGCGAAATTATCAATTCTATTATTTTACATGCACTTACGCGTGTTTGTGTAAGCAATTTTAACTTTTATTTTTTAAAATTTATTATTTACAGTTTTGTTTAACAACAATTTGAAGCTTTACAAATAATTATTATTATTCAGATTAGAAATAAATAAAAACTAGGACTAGAAATAGATTAGAACTAAATTGTGAATATTGATTGAATGAATTCAGTCTATTTATACAGTTTTAGTCTTTAAATAAAATAAAAATCCAGGCTTTTAATTTGTGAAAGCTAAAGATTAATTTATGTAATTATAGTATGGAAAAAATATATTTATCTTGAAAGAGTAATAAGAATAATTATTACATTGCATCGCGATGTAGATATTAATAATAAAATTAATCATATTTCTTTACAACAAATACAACCGACATAACTGCAACCCGAAGAAGCAACTTAAAAATTTTTTTTTAAGAATATACTTTTTTATCATATATATGTGTTATGTATTTTGAGAGAGTGAGTGATAGAAGGAAAGTATAGAAGTGCAGTCAGCAACGACCGGTGAACACGCGGATAAATTGACTGCTGAAATACGCATGCGCGTCGTCCCCGGCTAAATCCCCACCTTACGTGACGGCCGCGTGGCGTCCTGATCAATCTGCAACGTTGCCGGTTCTCTTGCGGTTGTAGAGCTGCTCTGGCAAGTCTGAGTACCTCCCCACCTTTATGTTTGTTACACGCTTGTGCGATCCCTACCACTTGATTCCAACTCCCACCCGTCGCGTTATCCGGACCTTTCTAGGGGGTTCTCCTCACCTACCCCCAGTTTAGCACGTGGAGACGCGCTTCTTTCAATTTTTCATGCCTTATCGACCTGTGGATTCACCAGTCGCCTTCATGACGTAAAATGCTCTCGCGAAAATCTGAGATAGATAGGGAGACGAGATATATGTTTGTGTAGAAGTACGTGCGAGAAGATGCGCCCTCTACGTTTGTGCGTGTAATCGCACTAATGTTCTTATCATCGGAGAGGGAAAATAATAACTTTTTACGCAATAAAGTTATTTCAAATTACGCAGTGAACTTTGATTTAAAATTAACAGCCGTCTCTTTATCTTACTTTATTTCGAGGATTAATAACAGATCTGTATGTTTATAGTTTGTTATCTAATTTGCGAGCAAATGTACATCGTACGTCTTTATATTTTATATATTTATAAATAAACACGATATCATGGCTTATTTCGAGCTTTAATTAAATTAACTTTAATTAACGCTGTTAATTATATTAATTGAAAGTTAATTTAATTAAAGCTCGAAATAAGTCATGATATTATGTTAATTTTTAAGAAAATATACGAGCATTTTTTACTCCATTTGTAAATAAAATATAACATGTGACGAATGAACTATGATTTCTATGTTCTCAGGTGCCAAATGCAAAAGAGAACGCACAGAGTCGGATGATCTCTTCTGCGAAGAAAAGATGCTGATCATCGATGGTGAGTATAGCTCTCGCTATATAATTGTTATTAATCATTTAAAACTACATCGTCAAATTAAAAGTGATAAATGAAATTAATGATATATTTTAGAACACACCGCATTGCGTAAAAAGTAACATAATGCGAAATGGAGCAGATTCATATGCATCAAATGTTTTTTGAAAAATAGTCTTAAGAAAGTATGATAGAAAGTTATGGAGGCACGTGCCTGTGTAGATATAAATCCGACACTGTGTGTGATGTGGTGTGTGTGTTGTGTGTAAGTATGTGTGTATGTGTGTGTGTGTGTGGAGATCGCTGCAGTGTCCTAGATAGAACGTGCGCGACGGGTTCGGAGTTATCTCGAGTGCCAACGTGTCACGTCGTCGCGGAACAAGTCCTTCGCGTGATAAGGACAGAGTAATCGCGCCGAGCGGTGACTGGAGGCAATTCTCGCGAAGACGGGGATGTCACTGTCGTGCGGAAGGGATAGGAGGGGAGTTGCCATCGCCGCTGCCGCTGCCACCGCCACCGCCACCGCCGCTGTCTGGCACGAGAAGGGAGGCACGAGGACGTCATCCTCGGGCTGGAGGCGGCGGCACGCAAGTTTAGATTTCAGTCGGTGCCCGCGACTCACGCGGTACGAGTTTTACTCGATCGCCGCGATCGACGGGAGTTCCGGGAACAGCTGATTGAGCACGTTCGTGGAGGTGTATACAGGCGTATCGCGATCGTGAGTTAGAACGATGATGTACGCACCGTGACGGTCACGAGTGGCCGTAAAGTGCGAGATCGATGAGACCTAGAGCGTCTCTGTTTCTTCGCTATCAACGTGATTCTTCTTCCGTAAATTGCAAATTGCTTGTCGAATTCCGTTTCGTTTGTAACGCGTCATATAAGAATGTATGAATGACGCAACGATCGATATGGGCGCAATTTTCACTACGGAATTCGCGTTGAAAGATGTTCTTTCGAGGATCGTCCCCGAGGAATGAGGTGGACGAGCAACGATGCGACCCTCGAAATCGCTCGAGCGGACTCGCTATTCCGCGTTTCGAAAGTTTGGATTTTTTCTAGCACGCCGACAACTTTGTTAGCCCTCGTTGTATCTTCCCTTCTCTGTCGCAGTCGTCGTCGTAATCATAACCGTCACTGTTACCACCGCGGTACTGCGACGTCGGACCTCTCTCCACGTCGTACATTTCACATTTCCGTGACAGTTTCTCCACGCGACCTTCTCGTCCACATCCTGGACGGACTTGCTCGGTGCGGGGCAGCGACAGTATTACCGGTTGTCGCTGAAATCGAACGATAGCGACGACGACGCGACGACGACATCGATGACGACATTGATGTTCGCGATAGTGACGGAGAAGCGGATATAGCACCCGGTCGATCGATTTTCCCTGGAGAGAGAGTGAAAGCTTAAACGAAGAGCAGCTTAAACGGAAGTTTCGATCCACGCGACTTACAAGGAAGATGGGTGTTCTTCTGCTGCCAGATGGTATTACGTCGCCGATAATGCAATCGCGCGCGAGTCTAAACACCGTCGTCGACGTCGTCGCCGAGACGAATAACAATGTGAGCGGGCTGACGGATGCGAATAATCCACCGCCGACACGGATTGTCGGTATCATCGGCGTCGTCAACAGTGGTGAACCACCGCGACACAGTAGCGATTGGACGCCACCCCCGCCCAAGAAAAAATGGATACGCCACTACCTGCTTGGTGAGGTCCCTTTTACATGCGTCCTGAAACGTCCTAATAAATGACGCGCGCATCTTTTCCTTTCATATCCCTTTACATTTCGCTAATATTTTTATAAAATTTTTATTAATTTTTTTTTTATTAATGCTCGGAATTTTCGAAACAAATCGAACGAATGTTAATTGTTTGAATTATTGCAGCATGAAGATTTATTTAAATAGGTCAAACCGTTCGACTAGTATGCCCGATGAATACAAAAATTTGTAATTCAGCTCCAAATTGTGTTTATTCAAAATTTTCACATAACAAAAATGTAATCATATATTCAAAATTTTGAGTTTTCCAAAAATATTTATTCACAAAAAAACTATGAATATTTAGCGAGTATTCATATTCATTCAAATAAAATATAAACTGAACAAGAAACTCCATAAATCATCGTTACCTCTTAACTATAACCGGTACTTTGATGACCTTAAGTATTATAAAAAAAATTTTATTTATTTTTGTCATTGTAATATTCAGATTTTATAAAGGAAACTTAAAAATTTTGAAAAATATTTTAGAAAGATATACATTTTTTATTTATAAATCTATCTATTTGATAGAGTGCCATACATTTTTCAATATAATTCCTGTTATACGACAGTAATGTTATAAATATTTTATAGGATATCTTGGGACGTTCATTATGGATGTCTGTGGACATAAAATTCGAGATATATTATTTATTCTCAATAAAAATGTCTTTGTTTAATCTATAAGTTAAACAAGAACGCCCATCGTATTAGGTGTTGGAATTAATTCGTAGCGTTTTTTAATGAAAGAATGTTATTTATTTCACATGAGCATTAAAAAATACATTAATGAAAGTACTTCCCATCACTTGTAAAACGCTACGAATTAATTCCAACACCTAATATAAATCGCGGACGAAGTGCACGATGTAATTGTAGCCATTGTTTTTATAGATTTTTGTTTTCTCTTGTAGGCTTGCAAGTTATATGCAGATAATATAAAGTAAAAGAAGTGAAATATATATTCATTTCGTGAATACGAAATGAAAATATTCGTAATCATATTTAAAAAATATTCATTCAAATGAAATGAAAAAATATTTATTTATTTCTTAACGAATAAGAAAGAAATGTATTCGAATGAGTATTTTCATTCATTTTTTATTCATTTATTCGAATATTTGGTGTATTCATTAGACACACTATGTTCGACTTTATTATACATGTAAAATGAAAATAATTCAAATGGAAAAATAATCTGCTAAATTCCTTATTTACATAAGTGGATCTGAAAATAATATTATTAGGTCATTAAAATAAATAGGACCCAGGTTGATGATGTGCAAAGTTGCAAAAAAGTTTTGACATTCTAGCAACTATCTTGAGCGTTCTACATAATTATTTTGATAGTCCAACTATTTTCAGATCTGTGTCTGATCAAACTAAATTTTTAGATACTTCAACAAAACCATTCTTTTCATTTGCAATTATTTTCCGTTTGCAATAAGTACCATATTTGCTAAATTTTTCTTAAAACATCAGTGCAGTCAAATCTTTGGTTTAATCGAATTAATCTAACAGATAGATTATTAATTTTTTGCTGATGAGGCTTTTTACATTTACTGTTTATTCTTTATAACATTTTTCGTGATAATCAGGAAAATAACTTTGAAAATAAGACTTTGTGATGCTGAGCATCTACCGTTTCAAGGATGAAACGAGATCTTCCCACGAAATTAGATCTCGCATCGAAAATTTATTCTGTTGATTCTCGATTTTGAATCGTTTCGCAAATAAGATTCGGTTAAATGGTGCACCACTGAAATTTTATCTTTCGCCGGGCGACTGATGTTCGCCATGATTTTACTGTCTTTTCGTGCTCAATGTTATAACTCGTCTCAGAATATTTAATAACGTATATATTTTATTGCTCCAAAAAATTTATGTACACGACACAAGTAAACTCTTTAATCGTTCGTAGTATACTATCTGTCGATTTTTTAAAAAGGTTTTCTTACATCGGAAAACTCGAAGCAAGCTGAATAAGATGCATTTACATTGAATTTTACGTTGTACACGATATTGCATATTATATTAATCTGATAATCGTTCATTTAAATCTTATATATTTCCTTTTGAATTACTGAAAAATGTTATTAAAATTTATATCTTCATTTACTTGTTATGAATAATGAACATTCATTTTCTTAAATCGTATTTAAACGGAATAATTTTGTGCCTTTCCTCGATTGTGATAAAAAGTATAGCGTAAAAATCTTTACGTGGAGAAAATTTTTTAAAATATCGCAGAAGTAAAAAAAATAAATGGAACTTGTTTGTAAATTTAAATTTTACATATGAAAACAACTCTTCTTTGAAAAATGGCAAGTTAATTAGATGAACAATTATTACTTTTTGTAACGATGTTTATTAAATTACACGAACGTTTTTATCTCTTGTACGCAATACTTATAATTATCTTCGACATTCGCACTGGCGAAGTAAACAGCAAAGAGTATTGGCATGCATTTTCATACCGTTATAAATGAGATATTCCACACGAACTAGATGAAATCACGCATCGTTCGCGCGAATGGACGCGTGTCGACAATATATTTTCATGAATTGTGCGAATATTTCGGTCGAAGCTGGCAGTGAAACGTTCTTGCAGAAAATATAGCAGAATGTGTCTGCAACTATGTGGCAAACTGTCTTCAATTTTATTAAGACGAGAAGATAAAAGGAGTGACTTCTCGGATTTTATTTCACAGGGAAATGTTGTACGTCACTATGTGCTCGCGTTGAAAAGTTGCATTGCTACTCGCGAGAATTGCGTCGAATTTTAAAGAAGACGGTCACTTTCAAGTAGAAGTAATGTGCTGTTGCGTGTTCCAAGCAAAGTGTCGTTTAGATAATTGCACCCGATTTACCATTAATTTCTCTTAAAGCGAATTACTCTACAAGAATGAATCTTTTTTTCTTTCCTTTTTTTTTTAAAGAAATTATGTAATGCTCAGAAACAATTCATATTTGATTTCTAATTTTTTCAGACTAGATTTATGTCACAAATAGACCTGTAATATTCCTGAGAGCTTTTGCAAGTTTCATCATTTAGAAGAATCGTGCGAATCATCAGTTTGCTATCGACGGTTTCAGTGTATTGTTTCGAAAACGACCCCGACTTTGATTAACATCTGATTACTGTATTTTCCGCTTGTAAATCCGATTTCTCACATGGATAAGATATTCCGTCGTCACTTCTTCGAATTGGTTGGTTCGATTTTTGACTCTCTTTGTTCTCAAATTATCGATACAAAATGTCGCATATGTATTATTTTTCGGATATGTATTATTTTTGATCCTCAATTTTAACTTTGAGTGGAGAGTTTCGCTTATCATTACTTTGAAATGCATGCATTTTCTAAAAAACGACGTGAATTCGCCAGCGTGATTTCGACGAGAATCGTCAAGGGCCATGAATTTGAAGTATGTCTGCGGATACAAGATATGGAAATCGGACTATTTATAGTTCGTAGAGTATTTCCAAGTCAAATAGCGTCTATACCTCGCGACTATCAAGTTGAACGTGTGAGAAATGAGATATGCAAAGCGTAGAAAATGCGAGGAATGTAAATATTATGTTATACGTTAGTAGGCAATAACGACTACCGATTTTTAAGAAAAAAATCCCAAATTGATGAAACAGAGGAAAAAGAAAGAAAAAAATTTTTCACCTGAGTTCGATATTTATAGATGCAGCATGCATGTGCCAACACTCACGAATAAAGCGAAATATTTTGTATAATGCGATTAAAACGGTCCTTCCCATCATATACAAGTACGGCAAACAAAATTTGTTTCTTGGTTATTATTTCTGCTAAGTGCAGAATGATAGCTACTATATTTCTCTTAGTCTCTTCCCTTGTTTTCTATTTACTCTCCCTTTCAAGTGTAAACATGTCAAACTTAAAACATTGCAAAAGATTCGATAATGAATACGTAGACGTAATTGCTGAGACGAGCAAATTCTTAAACAATTCGAATCGAACAAAATAAAGAACGCATATAAAAAACAGGAAAATCAATTCGTTTAAATATATTCGTTATGGAAGAAAAAAAAATGTAATTTCAAGAATGATTAACATAATAATATAAGAATGACATATTGAGATGCAATTTTATTTTATAATTCTTGTAAAGTGCAAATATTTATACATAATTTACAAAAGTTACTACAGTAATGTTTCATCTAAACAATAACTAACAAAACTGATGACTTAAACGTACAGATTATTCACGAACATGAGATTAGATGATTACAAGTGCATGCGGATTTCTTTCCCGTTAAGTGGAAGGAAAGGGAGAATGGAGTGATTTTCTGAAGGACGTTATAACCGACGCGGTCATTCTCACGAGGAAATCATATGTTACGTCAGTGCAAATGACGTGCGTTCTCGAACGTTGCTCCCACAAATGGAATTTTGCGAAATAAAAGTTTTGCCGATTGTCCAGAAATCACGATCTGACGTGACTTTTGAATGTTTGATTTTGCCGCGACTGCTGATTTAAAAAAAAATCCCATTTCCGATCTATTTCTACATTCGCGCAGAACACTGATTAACGGATTATTGATTAATGCATGTTAATTCAGAACGACTGATAATAATAATATGATTAATATGATTGATAATATCCGCACAGTTTGATGTATGCAGAATCGATATAGTTCCTGTTATTTTACATGACATATTTGTGTTAACATAATATGTTGCAACCAAGTAATATAATGTAACTTTCGTTGCACACTGGAATTGCATGTTGCATTAAATATTATAGTAAAGGTATACACTGAGAAAAATGTACTAAATTTTAATAAATACTTATTTGAAACAATTAAACATTTATAAAAATAAATAAATGTAAATAATATATTTATTTAATAATAAATTAATTAAATGAAATTAATGGCTCTTGTACCAAATACACACACACACACACACACACACACACACACACCTGTGTGTAGCAAATACGTAGATGATACAATTCAAACAGATTTATTAAAATTTAGTAAACTTTTTCTAATATATATAATACTTATGAAATTGACATAATTGGAATTTTAAAATAGAAATATATTCGATAAATTTCGCATTCAACTGACAGATTCGTCAGCATCCACATAACGTAATTTAATGGACTACTTGGATTAGTCGTAATCCGTGACACTTATGTAATTTCAATATTTTTAATTTAATAGAACACTATTATTTTTTATCACGCTTACTTCTTTTAAATGTGTAGAGAAATCAAAGTTTTCAAGTTGTCACTTAACAAATTGTTATCTGGTAAGATTCAAACGCATTCAGGAATGCAGTGCGTATCGTATGCACTTTCAAGAAATCAGAGACATAGGATATGGCGACGATAATAATACTTTTCAAGTAGCTCCACACGATTTTTTAACACGCGATGCGGTGTTATCCTGTAACATACATTATACATTCCTCTCGCCGAATAAACTATTGACACTCGTGTGCTCGCGAAAAAAATCCCGTTGAACTGATTGGCATATCATTTGAAAGGAAAATCACGCCTTGGTTCTGCTCGCGTGTAAGCGAACGTGAAAATATGCCGGGTGCAAAATTTATTACTGCAAACTAGAGAACGAGTAGACATTCGCTTTGAACTCGCTAATGTTTGATAGTCGCGTTTTTATCTACAAGATTGATTGATTGTACACATGTGAGAGATGTTCCGTAACTCGTGACATAAAAAATGGGAAAAAAATTTGTGTCAATTCAGATTCAAGGAATATATTCTTAATTTACAGCGATAATTTATTAGATTGACGCTTCAATACTATATGGTACTGCTTGCCGATATTTGTATGTCTATTTTAAAATTCCAATTATGTAAATTTCATAAGCGTTATATACAGAGAAAAAATTTACTAAATTTTAATTTTTAACGTTTAAATCTAATCTAAATTTGAATTTGTCTTTGACTGAAATATCAAAGTATCAACAGATTCCAAATTATAAATAAAAAAATAAAAGTTTCTTCAATATCTATCTGCAATATTAGTTTAATAAATTATTCGATAAGTATTCTTTGAAAAAAATCTCTCTCGAGTGCGAATTGACGTAAATCGGTGCGTGCTGCGTTTTATGGAAATTAACTATCCATGGTTGATTTCTTCGCGTGTACGCAATGCCGTCGTTAGTTTCTCGGTCTCTTGTTGTCTTCTCTTACGGATATACGCACACGATGCACGTCTTTGAGCGTTAGGAATAGATTTAGGAAGAGACGCGAGCTATGCGACGGGCTGGTCGTTGCCAAGTCAACTTGCACATGAATGAGTTTAGCTGCATGTGCGTACACGTGCTGCGCTAATTTATCGTGCCGACGGTGGATACAGCGAAGCTTGAGGATGGGAAGAGAGGAAGTTGCTCTTTTCGTGCCGGTAGTGAGACGTTGCGGCCGTTCGCGAAATTTTGTTAATCTTTCTTACCCAGGAAAACCGCCATTCAAAGCACGACATTCTTAATAGCGTGAAATTCTCACATAATATATTCTATAGGAACTACTTGCAAAATGTTTCTCTATTTAAGTGTTAAATAGCCTGATATTCTCACTTTGATACTTACAATAATTAATTATTGGCCGATTTTTATGTCACAATGCAATTAAAAATCATTTATGGTAAACAATAATGAGAAAATATAATTATTTAATTTCAAAACTGATTTTCATATAATAAATTATATAGATATTATATATATATATATATATATATTTATATTTATATATATATATATTTGATTGCTACTCAGTAAGTAATATATCACATTCCTGATTGTATCTTTTTAGTAATTATTTGTATAAAAATATTAAAATTGAAATAATATAATATATAAATTAAAACTTGATCAAGTGAATTATTTATATAATTTCTGATATATTCTGTGCAAGAAATAAGTTGTCGACGAAAGGATTGACTCGCTCAAAGCCATCGCCACTCCAGAAAATATCTGCTAATCTTAGGCGAAAGCGTGGCCATTCAAGCTCGAGCATAGAATAGAATGGCAAGCTAAGAATTTTGTCGTCTGCATCTGTGGAATGTTAGGAATTGTAGTGGCTCTTGTGAATGTGTCTATATTCAGAATGAAAGTTTTGGGATGATACGATAAAATCGCTGCAATAAAATTTTGGCTTCTACAGCATCGGAACGCTCTGAGAACTTTTCAAATGACGATATGTATTCCTCGACTATCGATTTATCGTTAGACTAATGTAATACAAAAAGTTCGAATGTTTCTTTCTGATAAAATGTCTTGATATTTTCTAAGCACATTTATATATCTGTATACATTTTTTATTTGAATTGAAGAATTTATTTCAAAATTATTTTAAACTTGTAATTTTAAAAAAGTAAATATTATATATTACAAAGTAATGACAATCTTTTCTGAGATCTTTTTTAAGATAAATAATTTTTTGTTATAAAATTTATTTTTTGAAAATATAAATTCTTTTTAATTGCCATTTAATATCTTAAGTAAAGCCATTTTAATGATGTTGCAGAAGAAGAACCATTGGAGAACAACAGAATGAGTCTTTCAACTCATTTTCGAGGTACTTCTATGGTCTCCAACACACGAGTCACGCCGTCGTCAACCGGATCAACCTCTGTTCAGCTGACTGCGCTCCATTCCATGTCTCATCATCCTCATCCTCATCATCATTCACAACAGCCACAACAGCAGCAGCAGCAACAGCAGTCGCAACAGCAACAACATCACCAGCAACAGCAGCAACCTCAGCAGCATCACCATCATAGCGATCATCATAATACGCATAATCATTATATGGAGAATCACAATCCGAATCAATCTCAGCAAACTGTAGGCAATCTCGTTATTGACGAAACGAGTCACGACAATAAGAAACACCGAACAACTGGGTAAGCTTATCTATAAATTTCTATATGTTTCTTTACGTTATTTTTATATCTTCTTCTAGAGGTATCATAAACTCAGATTATTTTCCATTATAACATTTAGCGATAATGATTTTGTGATAACAATTTTGTGATAACAATTCTTAATTGTATCAACTTATCCTGAATTTACAAACTAAGTGTGAAAATTAAACTAAGAATTGAGAATTGGATCAAGAATCAAGTTAGGAAAAGGCTTTATTAATCTTTACTTGTTTATTTGTTGCATATCTTATCAACACTGCTACATTCGAATTTATAGAATTCTAAAATAGATTCTATAATATCTGTCCATTATGGACACATACTTACGCGGCGACACCGACACATTCCATTGCGAGTCGATACGTCAGCCTGTTGCTTCGCGCGTTCTCGCCTCATCTTCTCTCCTCTCCGCTCCTCTGCGTGCACTAGCGACGCCGTCGCCGATGTTACAGGCGGCTATACCTATTTACGCCGTGCACGTGTCCAGGGTGAATGGCACGTGCACGATGCGTCGCTCGGCGCGTTTGCATTGCACGACGGTAACGCGTGGCGTTACGCGATCGTGTTGCATATTACGGAAAGAACGAAATTTTGCTCAAGTATCTTCAACTAAGTAAATTCAATTAGATACAAATCTGAAAATAATTTTGTTGCTATCAAAATAATACGTAGGAATCTGTAGCAAAGTTTGATCACCCTATATATTATTATATATATATATATATATATATATATATATATATATATATATTGATACTTCAATAAAATAATTTTTATATCTATATCTGGCTAAATTTTTAGATACTTTAATAATATTGCCTTTTTCGCATAGAACAGTAGCTACTGTTATATCTGCAAAATTGCTATCCTAAATTCATAAATTTAAGATTCAGAAGAAGATAGAAAAATAATTCTTTTATTTATTCCTGTTTGTGTATTGTTTTCTAATTTATATTTTCTCATTATAGAGCATGTGTAATTCGATCTGGTACTAGGGAAGTACACAATAAGCTGGAAAAGAATCGGAGGGCTCATCTGAAGGAGTGTTTTGAAATTCTAAAGAGGCAGCTACCATCACAAGATGAAAAAAAATCTTCGAATCTCTCTATTCTTCATGCAGCGAACAAATACATACAGGCAAGTTTTAGCCCGTTATGTAAAACATATGATTTATAGCGTATAGCATTTTTCCATTCTATTTTGCCGTTGTCGCAAGACATTGCACGATAAGCCATGATCCTCGAGCAATTACTAACGCCAGACAACATAGAAGAAAAGATACTAGGAAGCTGCGCCTTCCCATCAGTTTCACCACATTTCTACATTCGTAATGTCTCGTGAAAATCTTCTCCTTGTCTTGTGCTCTGTTTCTTTAATCTTTCTCCTCTCGGGGATTCGCGTCCCCACCTCTGTACCGTAGATCCCTGCCGCTCCTTCCCTTCTCTCGCATATATCGCACCATCTCTGTGCGCATTACATTTTTTTACGAGACGGATTACCTATATCAACTCCACGTGACCGCACGGCCATCGATGTCACGCCGCACGGCACGTACATACATACAGCGCGCACTGCTCTCTAGACTTTTATCGTCCAATGTCGTCGCTGTCGACTATTACGCACGATGCAACTCGTTAGGACATCAAAAGCGGCAGAGGCATTAATACTAAAGTTATCTAAACATAAATCTTATGTCGAAAATACAAAGTTTGATCCATCGTCTTATTGATTGATGACATCGGGAATAAGAAGCTAATTTTACATGAAAATGTAGAAACGTCTCTTTTTAACGAATAATTACTAATGAATAATTATTTGAAAACATTGCAAATATTCTGGATTTTTTCAATAAATAATTTTCATAATTTAATAAATATGTTACTGTAATATACATACATATGTATGCTCAAGCAGAGTAAAAGAAGATTACATTTGTTACATAAGAGGCAATACTTAAGAGAGAAAGATTTTAATTATGAAAAATGTTTCTTATGCGCCATAGGCACTGCGAAAAAGAGAACGAGATTATGAACATGAAATGGAGAAACTCGCGAGAGAAAAAATTGCGGCTCAACAGAAATTAGTTGCATTGAAGAAAGAACTCAATGCAACTTGGGAGATCGATATCAATTCTCTTTTGTTGGAACAAAATCCTGGGACGGATGTGGCAGCCGCCAAAACTGGTGGTGAGATATATTTGTAATATTAAAAAAATTAATAAATTTCGTTATACCAAAGAGATTGTTTTTGATCTCATAATTTTTTAAAGAAAATTCGAAAGAATTTTTTATGCTCTTCTTTATTTTGAAAATAGATTTATTTCATTCTCTTTTAGTTGTAGCTTAAAAGCAATTAAATAAAGAAATGTTTGAATATATATATATTAATTCAACATCTCATTACTCAGACCGTAGTGGCGCTTCGGATTTTAAAGTAATGTTATTTAACATAAACGATCTTGTTTTCTATCTTATTGTAAATAAAAAAAAATGTATGGAAACTTTATTTTGGATAAAATTCCATAAACTTATTTACGTTTATTTTATATCCTATTTTCTCTTGAATTTCTATTTTTGATTATTTATTTATTCTCATTTGAGAAGAAAATTTCTCTGTATCTTTTATTCTACCTAATCTTTCTTTTTTCATTTTATGGCAGAAAGTTCATTCTTATCAACATTCTTTATCTAATAAAAATCTTTTTAACAAGTTTCAGAAAATACGGAGGTTGACGTTACTGGATTATCACGGGGTGGCACAAGGTATAGCAGCACGAGCAGTCTGAACAGTGTGACAACGGCCAATTCCCCGCAAGCATTACAGTCCACTAGCACGACTTCCAATATTCATAATCAAGCCCCGACTGCGGGTGTCGTTTGCCAAACGCAGGATCTGAATCTTGCACGAAGCTCCAGAGAGAGTCCACCTGCAAGTTCGATTGCTGGAACGGTACCCGCACCCAGCATTTCTACTCCAGCGCAAGTATGTTCTACTCTAAATGACATGATGAAGTTATTTTTGCATCATATCCAAGGCGAGATCATAAATATCATGATTTTGCAATAAACTGGTGCTAAAGCAAGTTACCACGCATTTGCAGAGCCGCTTACAGACTGTTACTGGAAACGGCTTTGAAAATGCGTGACATGTCTTTATATCATATTGTGTTTGTCATGTAAATTTGGTATTGGTACTTGTGGTGACATCATCCATGCTCATCGAAGCAAGTTTGTCCCTTCGTGTTTATTCAACTCTTTATTTGGCCTGGATTCGTCGAACGCGTGTATGAAAATTCATATAGCGCACATCAAATTTAAATTTGCTAAAACGTATGTAAATATATCTATAGATTTATTAGATTAAAATTATTAAAGATTGGCATTTAGAAGGCTAGACGGGATTGGGATTTTTATTTCAGGAGAAGGTCGCTACGTCGTCTACCGCCAGTATAGTCCAGCAGCCGCATCAACTGCATCTACCGATCAGTGCTCAAATGTTGAACACGAATCAAGGTCTTGCGACCATCGTGCCAGCCTTGCAACATATCGGGCCAGGACTAAGGGTAATACCGGGTGATACGCGGCAGCTTTTAGTTACCCACACCACTGGCAACAATGAATCCAGGCCTCTGACATTGGCGGTACAGAATTCTTCGGATCAATCCCGGCCACCGCTAATCGCTGTGCAATCAAACGCTGGAAACGAGCCAAGGCCCGTAGCATTGGTCGTTCACTCATCCACCGCCAACGACAACAGAGTGACATTTGTGCACTCTAATCTGTCTAACAACGACAGGCCGTTAGCGCTGGCAGTACAGTCATCTGCGAATGATGTTAGACCTGTCACTTTCGTGCACTCGGGAAACGAGGGTCGATCGTTGGTCCTTGCCACACATTCGCCCGCGTTGAATGTATCGAGTGAGTATACGCTTTTATAGGTAGATTTAATATAAATCTAATCTCACGCGCACGATACTTTTTTCGGATTTTTCTACGACTCGAAGATTTTATAGAATAATTTATTTTCTAATTTCCGTGCATAAAGAGGATATAAGCAAGCTCTTGGACTTTTTAAATAAAAATGTTTCGTTGCGTTGTAGACGCCCAGACGAGAATAAGAACGGGAGATGCGCAGAACACGCATAAGATGGTCGGTGGCGTAACGCTCGTTGGCGGTAATGGCTCGGAATTGGCAAGACTTCCCGGTGGCGCGGAATTGAACATACTTCCAGCAAATGGTGTGTATAATAACCCGTGTTCTAGTTTTGTGGCTATTCGGAATGTGCACTGCTATGAGTTGCCGCTACAAGTTGCCGTACTATAATACGATGCAGCAAAAAAAGCTTGATACATTCATTATTTTGTGATTGCAGGATTAACTTTAAGTCATGGAGTATCACTTCAAACCGCTACGGGCAAACCAACCTCAACAATGATGCAGAACTCTCCATCTACAGAGAGTATAGCTCACATCGTCGGCCAGCACACGCCTCTCTCTGGTCTGACTCCGATTGTTACGCCGATGACTGTCGTCTCTCAAGGTAATCAGGTGACCGCTCACATCTTAGCACCATCGAGTCTCGCGGGAAAGATGATCACTACTCCCATTCTCAAGTCCGTGGGACAAATGCCGCTTGTAAACGCTCAGTATCTTAACACCACGACTTTAATGAAACCTGTCGTCGTGGTGAGCTCACCGTCAACGTCGACAGCACCCTCAACAACGGCGGCGACAGCTTCCAGTACACAATCTTCTTCGACCTCGAATTCGACTGTCTGACAGAATCAAGGAAAGGCAAAATTAATCTGATTGCGCTGGAATATCAAAATACAACAAATACGGTTTGCTAGTGTTTCGAGTATATCTCTACTCTACATTTATCTAAAGTAAATCTATCTTTTGTTATTTGTTGGAATCGCTTAGATATGTTAGTGATAAATTAGCGAGAATGTGAGTGATTTATATCTGAAATATTTTACAGGCAGTAAATATCGTGGAAGAATCTGACGTGAAATTTGTCTATTGTTCTTTTTCTAACATCAAAATGGTCTTGCATTTTAAAACATCATTTATGTCCCATAAAGATTGACATTCGAGATATGAGCTCTTCCGAAGAATAAATCGACTGAGAAAGTGTGAAAAAAAATCCTTGCTCAACACATGTATTGTACACGGTATCTTGATTTTATTAAGGGAGATAGTTTATTGTGTGTGCATAAAAATTAAATGTAAAGTTCTAACAAATTAATTTACGACTGTAGCTCGAGTGTCAAGAATGCGAAAGCTTCTTTCATGTTAACACGTTGACAAATTAAGACTTTAAAAGGCTATACCGGCTATATATATCATATGCTATTCAGATCATTGTTTCATCATATTCTCGATTGGGAATTCTTTCGTTAAGCTTACTTTGACTTTTTTTTAAGTGTTTTATGTTACTTCAGATATCCTAGATATCTTTTCTAAAAACGAAACGAGAAAAAAGCTTTGACTTGCAATAAAACAAATTTTACGTTTTGCATAACTTTTAAATTGCTTGACTGTGTTTTGTGAGATCCATAAATTGACAAGTTTCATTATATCTTATTGCAATTGAAAAAGTATCATAAGAAAAAATAGCAGTACTCTTAGTATTATATTAAAAGAAAAGCTCTGGAATGTTTGGATTTAATTATTTAGTGAGCGGAAGTTGAAAAATTATGATGAGTTTTTGTGTCTTAAAATTTATAAAACGGCTGTGGAGAACGGATACTGAACTCTATATAGAGGTCTGTCTGTTTAATTTTGATAATTGAATCACAAGATGTATTAAATCTTGTTAAATCGATAAAAAGCGAATAAAAGCGAGTTATTTAGAAACTGGCAACAGATTATGTAGGTTTGTTATAATATATATTAAGTATTTATTCCTCTGTATTTATTATATGTTTATATGCGTATTATACAAATCGCTATCGCGCTTTTCACGCATAATTGCAACGTGCTACGAACATATTAATTTCTTCATGCTCAGATTTCGTCATATGGAAGGATTTAGAAACGTATATTTTAAGTCGTCATCATTGTAATCTGTCTCGTGAATACGTGTGCATTGTAACGTTTCATGTTTTTATACATTACATTCATTTCTGTAATGCAATTCTTGCATAACAACCGAAAATGGCTCGAGAATAGAAAGAAACGATAATGCTCACAACTATTTGGGAAGCTAGAATGATTGCACGCATTTATCAAACTATTGCACTATTTTTCATTATTTTCTGTATGTACGAGAATTGTCCGATAAATAAGGTATAAATCAAAATTACATCAAACTTTACGATGACTATATGGAAAAATAAAAATTTTTATGCAGTTCTTATTGCATTTTTTATTTTTGGAAATAACAAATTTTGATATAAGTAAGAGATGATATGATATTCTATGAAAGTAATAAATTCATAATCTCAAATTCGATTGCAATGTCTCAATTTTGTACGAAATTTATTGGAGACTTGAAAGTTGAAGATTGAAGAAGTTATAAGATGAAAGATAACTGTTTATGGAATAAGAAATCTATGTCATTTTTAACATAATTTTAACCTTATTTATCGAAAAATACCTTGTACGTTTGTTCGCTCCTGTAAAATCATACTGTACGCTTCTGTTTGGTATTCCAGTGATGAGATCGTCAACAATAATTGCTGGAACAATGAACTCGTTTGAGATATTTATTAAAATTACTACGTAACAATTGATATTCTCATTGCATATGACATTTATACAACGAAATATCTTTCTGATGTAACTCAACGCGTAATGTTTTCTGCTTTTTTGCACGTTGTATAATTGTTGACGACCTTTTTCTCTTTCGAATACCAGAGCCTTTGTGCATATTATTAGTACTACTATCCTTTATATATCTACGTACCAGCTTGTTTTGTATCCTTTAAATTATTTAATCGTGAATAGTATGATTAGTGATTCGAGTTAAGATGTAAATGCGTGCCTTAAGGGGCTACGAAATCACATAAACGTATTTTGATTAACGTTATTCGACGTTTAAGACAGATACTTTGCTAACTCAATATGAGAAATTCGACATAAGAAAAGTTCTTCATGCTGTAGATTATACAATTTGTTTATGTTACTCAGTTTACTATATAGATTTCCTTTTTTCTTTTCAAATCTTAAGTCGTTATACTCTATAAGTACACGAATCTCCCAAATTTTCATTTAATCTCGATGCCACTGGCGTCTCAATGGAAAGGAGGAGAAGTTCATCAGTTAAATTAATATGTTTAATAAAATTACTTGTCCATCGTCGTATTACGCGCTTCTTAGTGTTCGGGACGTAACGAGAAAATTCAATTTGCAATAAAGACGACGAAAAACCGAACGAAAACTCGGTTCGAGGTACTAGTCAAAAATAAAGTTTTGTTGAATTATTTTCAACGCAAACGCTTTCATTCGACGAAACCTCAAGTCGTACAATGAATGCAAATGATTATATCGTATGTCCTATGACACACATACACACGCAAGAAATACAAAGCTGTGAGCGGGACTAGAATAGAGAAAAGTAGAAAAAAAAGAAATGTCATTGATTGTGAAATATCGCTTCTGTGATATTTCACAATCAGCTGTTTAGCGACTGAGACCCTTATCGGTAACTATTTAAGCGATGTAATAGCCTCATGTAAATAATTTCGTTAGAGCGAAGATAACCAAACGGATCGAGGATGATTTATAACGGATGGAAACTAAAGATAGTATAGCACTGAGCACTCAAGCTAAATGAATAATGTGAACAATGTGATATAAATGATAAATAAAAGATTAATTAGCACAGTAGCGTTTAAGGAGAAAAAATCAACTATTAAATCATTTACAGTGTAGATAGTGCTGGTAATTATCATTTATTAATATCTTAAAAAAAAAAGAGAGAAGGTCAAAAATTGAATTGTACATAGAAAATATGAAGAGAAAAAGAATGGGTAAAGAGAGATAGAGAAAGAAAGAGAGAAAGAGAAAGGGATTGTAAGATAGTGTATAAATATTGAATTTACTGAAGAAAAAAGAGAAAAGGAGAGGAGGAAAGAAAATAAAGAATGAATATAACGTGATGGACTGTGCCGGATAAAACGCTTGTCATGTAGTAAAGATCGCCGACACCACGAGTTATATATATATATATATATATATATATATATATATATATATATATATATATATATCCTATAAGTAACAGAATCTACAAATTGTATTAGAACGGCAACATATTAGAATGGCGGATTAAGTGTGCATGAGATTGTATGTTGAAAGTACGTATGTGAGAAAAGTGTGTAGTAAAAACGTTATTATTGTTGTAGTCTATATCGAATTTTGTTATATGCCTCGACTAGCATGCAAAACGCATGATACGTCTTATGACGTGGTTTGTTGTGCATAAAGAAGGAGTAAGATGAAACAAAAATGAATGCTATGCATGTGTGTGAGCGAAAAAGAGAGTAAACAGAGAAAAGAGCGTAAAATGGATGATAAAGCGTCATCGAAAAGACTCGATCCCTGCGTACACGCGACAGTTTTTGTTAAAAGAAGGAAAGTGTGCGATGAAATTCAGAGTACAGTCTATTACAATAAAGATTAAAATGTGAGTGTGACAGTTGCCCAATACTCCTTGCAGTTGTCTAGTATTCACGCCGAATATACACCGATTCGAGACTCTCGATCGATGCCCGCGATATCCGGAGTAATGATCCTATACACGATGGAGATCCTATGTTCATTTGTTGCAAAGTTTTTCGAATGAATTCGTAATATAATAATATTTAAAAGTTTCATAATTAAAAGTAACATAATATCAATGCTATAATTCCAACTCAACGATGTAACTTATGTAACACAATATGTTATATTAAATTTGTGTTGTATTAAATTTATGTGGTTGAATACGAAATTATAATATTGATGTTAATATTAATGTTACTTTTAATTCGTGTCGACTGAGTTATTTAGCTTTGTTGAAGCAATCTCAAACGCTATCTAAAAGAGAAAATTGCGTTAACTATATGTATGTGGAATATATTTTTGAAGAATATGAATTTATATAAGATTCGAGTAAACGAGTAAAGCGATCTTCGATTTCCAAGATGATAAATTTAAATCGGTATCACTTAACGTAAAAAAATCGAGTCGAGAGTAACGAGTTTGGTGGGGCCATTGTGCGCTTCTACCGCATATACGAGATAAGTAGCGATCGAAGGATTTCAAAGAGAGAAATTTGTAGTAGCGATCTATGCCTCCTCCTCGAATCGTGAGAGAGCAATCGTGTGAAATTATTGATGTGGAGAACCGATTTTCTAACCGCGATTGCATCCGCATTTGGTCTGTCCGCTTGTCAGTCGAGCAAGCGAATTATCCTCGAACTCGAAGGCAGATCGGACCGAGTGCGAAAATCAAAATTGGATCTGCCTTTTCTAATGGCTAGTGTTTAGAGATTAATGGCATGTTCAGATGCGACGCCGACGCGAACGTTCCATCACATTGACCTGTCGATTCCTCGCAGAAATTGAACCAGGAAATTTTCTAAACGAATTATATGTCATTCAAAATTACAACTTGCACAATCTCAGAATCTAAACAGATTTTTACATTTTTTTTCTTTGTCATAAGGTGATGCCGCAGAAAACAAATTAACAGCAACATTACATCAATATTATTCGTATAATTTCCCACAGCTCATAATTAACAATATAAATGTAATATATTGTATATAACAGTTACATTGTTAAGTAGGAAATCATAACACTGATGTAATGTTAGTTATTGTGTTCTGCGAGTGTTAATTATTTGATATTTCCGATTTTGTTTTTATTATGATTGTATTGTAAAAATCTATAGATTTTCTTCTTCTTACTCAATTTAATGGGAATAATTTCATAAAATTCTGCAATATTCGAAGTTTTAAGTTTTACACACACAAATTGTTATAGTGTTATATATTTTTAATGAGATTGTCAAATCATTCAAAACATGATTTATATAATCGAATAATGTGATAGTACGTTCGCTGTGCACTGCAGCTGGAACTGCGGATTTCTAGAACTAAAACTATATAGCTCTTATATTCGATTCATACATATGTAAAATCGACTTTGAGATCTGTCTTCTCGTTGAATCATATGAAATCGATCGGCGCGTATGTCTTTCCCTTGTGGCTGACTTGCACACAAATAAATTGATGAATAGTTTAGCTGTTGTTTTCTCAAATACGCAAACCCCCTCAAATTTTTATTTGCTTGTGCAAGGCTATATCCATAACTTGCATAATTGCATAAATGTATGCATAAAGAAAATTATCCAATCACATTTTACGTACAATTTTAAAAGAGCAATGCAATTGGATAATTTTCTTTATGCATATATTTATACGGCTATGCAAGTTGTGTGGATATATCCTTGTTGCAATGCGAAATTTATTTAGTTTGAAAAGAAAAGCATTTGAATTGATCACACATGTCATACATACACTATCACTCATGGAAATTCGGACACACGCATAAATTTTATCTCGAATGATCATGTAAAAAAATTAAGATTTTATAAAACAGTAATTGTATTATTTTTTAAATATATTTTAGATCACTTGTATACGTATTAACAATTGCAAAAACTTTATAAATTAGTTTTAATTTTGTATGCCAAAAAAGTATTGTCTTTACTTCGTAGAACATTGATAGTATAATCGATAAATTTCAAAAATCCGCCCAGAGAACACAAATATGGGCTGATGCTGTAGTGTATGTTGCCAACCTATTCCCATAAGTGAGAGGTAGACTAGCAAAAGCTTTATAAATTATTTTTATTTAGTTCTATATGTCAAGAGCGAATTTTTGAACCGATTATACTATCAATATTCTACGAAATAAAGGTAAAATAAAGGAAAAACATTTTGGCATAAAATTAAAAATAATTTATAAAACTTTTGCAATTGTTAGCAAATGTTAATAGTTGTTATGTGTACAAGTGACCTAAAATATATTTTAAAAAATAATACAATTGCTATTTTATAATGTCTTTATTTTTTACATGATTATTCGATGAAATTTATGCAGGTGTCATCAAATGTCCATGAGCGGTAATGTCTGTATAATTAAGGGGCCAATTCTGCCAACTCTTAAACGACTGTCGTTAAAAGTTACAATTGAATTAACTCTCGAACGGCATACGTGGGTCTATTCGTGTCCATGCCATTACTAATAATTCTTATTTCTTATATATATGTGCTCCTGGCACTATGCCCCTCTGTAAAGAAATCTTTGCGATGGGGGAATATATATAGGATAGCACATACACACAACAAAAAGTCGCGTGCGGAACTAAAAGACCACCCATGTATGTCGTTGGAAGGTGTCTTTTTCACAAATAAAGTGAATTCCATAGTATAAGAATATAAGATATTTTATTGCGCATAATGGCCAGCAGACTAAATCAGAGTAATCAAGTGCTTACCCTAAATTTAGGATAACGCTTTGAATGATAAGAGTAGCCATGTTCAAGACGACTGTGCATCCTTGAGAATAGAATATCTTATATTTTTATACCATGATGAATTCAGTTATTTTATTATTTTTTTACTGATTGTGAGTAGACTTATTTTGGCCGCGTTTGGTTTGGCGCTCACAGCGCTTGTGCATCAATTGTCCTTGTTTAATATACAATATAATAAACAACAAGGATGAAACGATACTTAAAGCGTTGTGAACGCCAGAGCAAACACAGCCTTTATCGTATATATATATATAGGATGTCCTATATCTTTTCATTAATGTTTCAGGGAATGAATGAGGATGAAATTTTAAACTAAAAGTTCTTTTGCCAATTTTGGCTCAGACTTTATTTATTTATTTATTTATTTATTTTTATTTATTTGTTAATATTAAAAATTAGAATAATTTTCAATTAATTAGAATAAGTTTCAATTAATTAGAATAAGTTTCAATCGAGATAATGCATAGCAAGTGCGAGGAATCCCAGTTTGCTCTGTCTGCTTGCTGATTGATCAACTTTAATCGCTAATAACTCGGTAAGTAATGGTCTGAGCCAAAATTGGCAAAGAAACTTTTAGTTCAAAATTTCATTCTCTTTCAGGAAGAAATTGACAATTGCTCCAGATTGTTCTGAGTTTGTTCTGTATTGTTCCAAAGCGATATTATCTTATTCCATTAAATCGTTCTCCAATAAATAAAATGGAAAAAATGATTATTTTTGCTAGCCCTCCTTTTTTGAAAAATCAAACAATTTCTTCTTGCTTCTAATTATTCCAAACATTGTTCGAAAAGGACAATTCCATATGAACGGAAATGAATGAATAGCAGAAAACAAAAAAAACATTTTCTTATCCGGCACCCCTTTTTTTAATAATCGAACAATTCATTATCGCCATAGATTGTTCCAAAAGGACAATTCCGTAAATCGAATGGAAATCGAAAAAAAAAAAATATTTTTCAACAAACGAACGTGCGATGCATTGTACGACTTGTCTTCAAGTAGTTAGAACAAGCATCGCAGAAATAGGCACTCAATGTTCATTCAGGTTATCCTTTTTATTATTGTACAATAACATTTACACTTTAATAACAATTTTCACTATGACATAGAAGCATAGATTATTTCAAATTAAAAATACTTTGGATATCTCATATTACGATTTTTGCGCCTTACGGTTTTACGATCATCTATTGGGTCATCTAAAAAGTATCCGCGGTTTTTTGTCATTAGATGGTGTTGACCAAAAAACCGCGGATATTTTTTAGATGACCCATATAATTAAACAATTCAACATATCTTATATTTTTTTATTAATACGATCTTACTCTATCATTACATAAACAATTTATTGTCAAATATTTTTTTTAAATAATAAATTTACTTTTATTAAATAATAAACAAAATTTAAAGGCTCATCTCAATGAAACTTAAAGACAAATTTTTAAATCTTTTTTTACGATGATTACAGGTATCTATATAATAATGAATTTTCCACTAAATAGTTTTCAATCCAAGAATAAATTCATGATTGAATCAATAGATAGCATTTATTAGTTTAGCGGAAACGCCGCTATTTCATATCAGGCGCTCTCTTAATAGAGGGCTTTCCTCTATAGGTTAGTAATTCTCTTGGAAGAGCATTTTGATCTTAGGTCTCTGTTTCAGATGCTGTGTCAACTCCAAAAAATTGTAAAAAAAAGAACAATATAAAATGATTAAAGGAAAAAACGTATGGTGTGCAGTACCAGCGTGCACAAAAAAATTTAATTTAGAAAAGCGTTATTTTTTCCGATTTCCAAAGGAGCATGAAAGGTGTGTTGTTTTTATCACTTTTTATATAAATCAGTTTATATAAATCAATTTTCAATTCTATGTACATTTTAATTGATAAAATATCTAATTTGTAGATGGTTGCAATGGGTACGAGCATGTGGAAGGCTGGACTTAGAACCAAA
Organism: Acromyrmex echinatior; assembly: GCF_024713525.1. Classification (NCBI taxonomy): domain Eukaryota; kingdom Metazoa; phylum Arthropoda; class Insecta; order Hymenoptera; family Formicidae; genus Acromyrmex; species Acromyrmex echinatior. The sequence goes on from NC_141852.1 coordinate 26,150,624, forward strand.
AGGTCCAGAATATGCGTACCAGAATTGTCGGTTATGTCATTTGCATTTCAAAGAAAAATGGTACAAAATAAATAAAATGAGAGCTCGTCTTCATCCAGATGCCATACCGACAATATTTTTTGGACCAGAATGTGGGAAGTGAGTTTCTACTTATAATTTAATTTATTTTTTAGTGAATGCAAAGTTTGTTTTTATATAAAAGAGATATAAAAGGGAAAAAATGTAGAAATTTATGAAATTAGGAAATAATAATTAACTCTCTTTTCAGAGAAAACACGATTGACATTGAAGACAAAGCAGAAATAAATAAGTATGTTAAATTCAAATGCTTTGTATTTAAATATTTTATATATATATATATATATATATATATATATATATATATATAAAACCAGCTTTTTATCTTATGAGAAAATAATTGACACGTTATAATTCATTTAAGTATGAAGTCGATAATTTTCTTATAGGGAAAAAGTTGGTTCAATAACTCTGATTCACCTTGTATATATGTATAAATATGATATTTTATTTTCAAATGTTATGATATCATATATTTTTATTGCAGAGAAATAGATAGAGAACTTGCAAATAATATAACACAGGAAAAAAACAGGTAATAGATAATATTTTATATTTTTAATAAGAAATTTAATGTAACAAAATTGTATATTTTCAGCAATATGGAATCTACAGAAACACAGCAGGAGCATCTGGAAAAACATATGGAAATCAAAACCGAAGTAGAAACAAATGAGTACGTTATATTGAAATATTTTATATTTAAATAATTTTTTCTATATATATAGTTTATCTTGTAATGTTATATTAAATTTTATACTTTCAGCAATATGGAATTTGCAGAAACACTACCAATTATTGTTGATAACATGGATACTGAGATAATTAAACCGTAAGTCTTAATTTATTATAAATTACATTAAATCCAATGTAGATTTTTGTTATTATATTTGTGTAGATCAATATTAATTTTCATCAAATTTTATTTATTTAACCCTGTAAGGCCCTGTGTACCTAATTAAGTATATTGACTTTGAACTTTTCCCAAATACTATTTATATTGACACAGTAGTAACTCTGTCTATATAACATTCTTAATTTATACTTACTAGTTGCAATTAGAATTACTATTCCAACTTAAAAAATAATATTCTTACTAAAAATAAGCCACTATGGTGATTATTTGCAGAGCTAATATTCTCTGGCACTTGATTTGGTGTAACATTATTCATTTTGTATACATATTATTGGAAATATCTAAACAATTAGTAGTTTCTTATTTTTTACCTTCTTAAAGTACAAGATTGATTTATCACGTTTATTATTAATTTAAATATTTAATTGTAATTCTGTAGCTGGAGTGTATATAAATATGAATATACATGATTATGCATCTTCAAAAGAATAATTTTATTTGATACACAAAATTCTTTATCAGGAATATTTTATAAAGATTATATTGTAAAAAAAATATATTCAAATCAGTCTTCTGGGCAATCTGGGCCTTAAAGAATTAAAGAGACTATCGATGTTTTTATATAAGATAAAGTTTGTACTAGATTATGCAACATATTGCACACTACATGTACATTTGACATGGAATGTGTACATTTAACATAATATATTTTAATTTTCATATAATCTTGTATTTTATGTAGTAATCTTTTACTATTTGTTTCTATTAGAATAATAAATCTTTTCTCAATATCTAATATGAATTTAAACTTGTTACAGAAATACATCTAAGCATACAAAACAGGACATGAAATCGTCGGAGGATAGTCCAAGGAAAAACAAGCTGCGTGTGAAGCTCGCAAAATTGAAGGCACAAAACAAAACACTCCGCGAAATAATCCGACGACTCCATTTGAAGGCAAAAAAGAAGAACATACGAGACTAAAGAGCCAAAGAAACTAACGAACAAGAAACTTTATAAAAATTAGTCCGTAAGTTATTACCACAAAGCTTTAATAAAATATTAGTGCACAAATGATGATATTCATGCACAATATAAAAACAAATGGCAGAAGATATGATGGTGATTTTAAAAAATTCGCTTTGTCATTTCTTAGGTCCAAGAAATTATAAAGAACTGAAGAAAACAATTGCCTTCAGTATGTTCTCTACAATTATTTACACAAAAGTGTAATATTGTGCCTGATATAAATGATAAACTTTTTGAAGCACTTAAAGTAAAATTTAATACATTACCGTTAATGGAGCGCCATTGCGTATTGCCATGCGCAAATGAAATGTGCTTGAAAAACTATTTATTTTATAATATTTCGCGGGATGAGATAATTGATTTTGAAGATTTTGGTAATAGGAAAATATCCATATCCGCAAAAAGTGCATTAGTTATAATGACACGTAGCATTGTAGGAAACTGAAAACTGCCCGTTTGTTTTTGCTTTATAGAAACTGCATGTCCTGTTACATTTTTAAAAAATATTATATTTGACATCATTATAAAATTAAAAAACAATGGTGCTTTGGTGTATGCTTTCATTTCTAATATGAGTTCAAATTTTATCCAACTGTTCCATATATTAAATATTTCGGCAGATAATTCAAGTTTTGTAGTTGATGGAGAAATACTTGTATATATCTTTGACACTCCACATTTATTAAAAGCAACTCGAAACAACTTATTAAAATACAATTTTCAAATAGATAATAAAATAGCTTCGTGGGATCATATCGTAGAATTTTACAAAAGAGACAGCAAACAATGGATAAAAGCAGCTCTTGCATCAACAAAGTCTCATATAGAACCAAGTAACTTTTTAAGAATGAAAGTTAAATATGCTGCACAAATATTTAGTAATCAGCAGGCACACAGATATCTTCTAGTTTTTTTCAACTAAAGCAGTTGGAACTATAAACTCCATTGATCACTTTGACAAATTATTTGAATTCAAATATTATATTAAATTCATTCCAATATAAATAACTCTAAAGAATATCAAAAAGTTTATTGAAAGTGATAAACAAATGCAATTTTTACAAAACATGTTGAATTTTTAAAAATCTATTAAAGTAATTAACGATAACAATAAATATGTAAAACTAAAATGCTTAGATTGCTGGCAGATCACAATTCGACTTTGGACAACTTTAAAAAACTATAATTTTTCATATCTCCGAACACGCAGATTAAATCAAGATAGTGTTGAACATTCTTTTGACTCTGTTCGGAAACAAGGTGGGTAATGTGCCTTTTCCAATATCTATATAGTTTAGCGTGCTTTTAAAAAATTATTTAGTACGAAATTATTAGAACATTCGGAAACGCAAAATTGCAAACGATAACGATAATTAAATATTGTTAAACATCAAATATTACAGAGACGTTCACAATTTCAGAACTTGTTCCATCAATGAACAAAATTTAAAAAATTCCTAAACATGATTATTATTCAATGGATTTGCCAGAGAAAAATGCATTTAAATATGTTTGTGGCTTTTTAGTAAAATAATGTTTAGCAATACATTCACGTGTTGCGTGTCAAAATTTTATAAATGACAATAAACTGTCTTAGATAATACAACGCTATATTGTTCTTTTCGAGTTTACGAAAATGAAAATGGAGATTTATTTGGTAATTTAAATATACCAGCTAATGATTTTTGTTACTACATTCACAAATTAGAAGAAATATTTATCAAAAATTTTGAAAAAAATTGTTATAAAAAAAATATTGGTAATTATTTGTTCCAGACATAAAATATAGCTTTTGGACCACCATGTCCAGATTTCCGAAAAGATTTCTTAATAAAATTGTTTTTCCGAATATGTATTTATTACACATATTATCGCAATATAATAAGTTATGTAAAACAATTACTCAAAAGAATAGGAAACTTTTAAACATTTTACATTTATATTGGGTCATCTAAAAAGTATCCGCGGTTTTTTGTCACTAAATGTGTGTTGATGGTCATATATCTAGTGACAAAGTATCGCGGATACTTTTTAGACCCAATATTATAATTCTTCTTAATTTGTTGCGTTTTCTATCTACAGCCTTGTTTTTATAACGTACTAATTGTAATTTATGATTTGAGTAATTTATGATAATTATAATTGATAATTATGAGCCCATAATTATTGTATTTATTTTATTGCATTTTTTAAAAGTTTCATTAGCTTTCTTCTTTTTTGGTTCATATCAAGCTTGAGTAGCTGAGATATAATTCAAGAAGAGTTGGACAATGAAATGTATTTCATGGAATGGACTGTTATGTATACGTTACTGTGTTTTACATCTTTCCTTAACTTCATTTCTTATTTTTATTAATTGCATGCTTTACTTCCAAAGTGCATTATATAATTACATTATGTATTTACTAATTGAACGTTTTATTATATGCATGTTATAAATATGTTTTATTTCCAGATTGCATTATATAATAATTTATACATTGTATTACTTTCAAGTAAAATATTTCTTTAATTGCATATGCCTATTATTTTTATTATGCATTATTCTTCGTGTGCAATAATGTAATGTTGTTATGTACATATTATTTTAATTTTATACGTATGTTTTATAACATTTTAAAACATTTTCATAGCATATATTTACAATTATGTAATATTTCTCTATATAAATATATGTTTTATATTTTATTATGTTTAATTTTATATGTGTTGTAAATATGTTTGCTTATGTTAATATTGTATTTGCCAGATGTTTAATTAATGTATCTATTTATTTTTGAAGTTTTTATATGTTACAAGGATGAAGAACAAGGATGACAAGGAAGAACAAGAAATCAACAATTTTGATCAATGCTTGTAGCTGTTATATGCATCATAAATTTTATACATATATTAAACATGGAATATATTAAAAATAAAATAAAGAAATGGAAATATACAAAAAATGAAATATCTCTTGATTCTGTTCATTAATAAAATTCTCTTTTATTAGGTGTTGGAATTAATTCGTAGCGTTTTTAATGAAAGAATGTTATTTATTTCACATGAGCATTAAAAAATACATTAATGAAAGTACTTCCCATCACTTGTAAAACGCTACGAATTAATTCCAACACCTAATAATATTTTAACATGCAGTGCTTTGTATTGTATGTATATATGTTTTAGCATAATTATTAAAATTATTTTAATATATTAATATATTAATAAATAAATATATATCTTTTCTATATAAAATACATTAAATTTTTATTTATTGTATTTTAAATTTATTTTTTAGACATATAACATATATATATAAATTCTTTTATATCAATTTATAACATTTTCATAACATATATTTACAATTATGTAATATTTGAATATTTCTCTATATATAAATATATATTTTAAAGGTAATTTAATATTTTTCCTAATTTTTCTACATATATTTTCTCTTTATTTTTCAATATATTTACACTTTATTTTTATTAATTTTCATTAAGTTCAGATTATTTTATTGCAATAGTAGGTTTATTCGCGTTGCGTGCTTTAATATGCTCCTATAACAGCTCTTACTCACTCCAACGCATTTGTTGGAATTTAGAATGCGACGCGAATAAATCTAGTGAGTTTTGACAGAGCAAAAAAAGAATGAAAAGAAAAAGAAGTTTAGATGGTAACTATGGCACTGCTAGGTAATTTATTTATTTTACGCATGCGCATTCCATTTTGGCCAACTCTAACATCAAAGGTGCCGACAGAGTTGCGCTACTGTAATTATACATATACTAGAATTGGTCGGACTGGTTTGAAGTTTTAGGGTACGATTACATGATACGCGGTATGCAATACAGTAACTAACTAGACAACTGTAAGCAACTAGAAAAATAGGCAGTACGCGGTACTACGTGATATCACGTGATATGGTCGGCACGGATACTAGACATTATCAATAATTATATTTTATAATTATATATATTATTTAATTATATATAATTTTATTTATGCGATGAGTAAATCCTGTACTGTATAAAACATTTATCACAATATACAGTCTTCAAAAAGTTTGGAAACGCTAAAATATCCCGAAAATGATCAACTCTAGCGAAAAATATATAAGAGCAAAGTTACAGTATATATGGGTTATCTAAAAAGTATCCGCGGTTTTTTGTCACTAAATGTGTGTTGATGGTCATATATCTAGTGACAAAGTATCGCGGATACTTTTTAGATGACCCAATATTAACTTATTTTTATGCACACTTTATCGATACTCTTATTTTTTTTAACAGATTTACTTAATAATTCCGTTTAAATCAATTAATTTCATTAAAAAGCAGTGTATAGTAATGTAAGTTTGTTACTAGTCTGTGCCGCAAATTGCGCTCCATGTAATAGAGGAGAAAAGAAGCAAGCAGCACAATTTGCGTGGTTCGTATAGTTACCTAGTTAGTTTCTGTACCGCGCTTCATGTAATCGTACCTGTAGTGGTCTTCGTGCTTTCGATCTTTGTTTATAAAACACGTAATCATCAATCACGAACAAATGTTGTGCATCAGTTCCACAAATTGTATGTTTTCTAAATGCAATCAATGATATGTCAATGCGTATCAATATTTCTGAGTGCATATAAATTTTGGTAAACTATAATTTGAGGTTATATTGGTACGAAATTACACAACATCGCAATTAATTAAATAATACGGCAAAATGTCTGAAGATGAAGTGGAAAGCTTTGAAGTTACTGATTATGATTTGGATAATGAATTTAACATCGCTCGTCCCCGACGCAAACTGACGAAGAAACAACAAATGCTAGGTGTGTTAACCTTTGCAAGTAGTATTATTTTTATACTAAATTGAGACAGAGAATCGAAGGAATCGAAGAATTGGAAATGATTTGAAACACATCAGTTGATATATTCTTTATAATAACAAAATTTTTCAATACTTTGTATACAAAAGTATACAGTTATTATGTTCTTTTAGATTTTAGTTGATTTTTTCATATTTTGTTATAATACATATTTTGTTATAAACAGGAATATGGGCAGATGATAGTGATGAGGATGAATTATCTGCCAGACCATCTTTTAAGACTTTTAACAAGGGTCCTAAGAATTATACAGCACCAGTTAATTTCGTCGCTGGTGGTATCCAACAAGCAGGACAACCAAAAGAGAAGGAGGCTAAAGATGATGAAGAAGATGATGAAGAGACAAGGGATTCTCAAACAAAGCACAGTAGCTCGAGGTAAAAAATTTAAACGTAATTATTTTTAATATAAATGTATTTTTCTTCCTTGATCTTTATTAAGGTGATCATATACATTCGTATATATGTATACATATATATATATATATATATATATATATAATTTTTTTCATTTAGTTCGGAAGATGAGAGATCAAATAATTCAAAATCACGCCCATCTTTCTCTTTGAATTTGGACAGCGATATTGCAGGTCTGCGTAAAAAGCGCCATCAAGTGAATCCCTTATTGATGAAAAGTGGAATGGGTAGTTGGGAAGTGCATACAAAGGGCATTGGTGCTAAATTATTGCTACAGGTATTTTACAAGCAATGTCTGTTATTTATTTATTGTAAATCAGAATAAGATAGAAAATAAAGTAGTAAATTAATAAAAAAAAATATTTTTTATTTAGATGGGATTTGAACCTGGTAAGGGCTTAGGTAAACAACTACAAGGAATAAGTGCACCAGTAGAAGCACATCTCAGAAAAGGAAGGGGTGCAATAGGTGCATATGGTCCAGAAAAAACACCAAAAATTCCTGAGAAAAAGAAAGATGATGATGGGGAGGAAACAAAAGAATCCAAATCTAAAGTATCTCAATGGCGGAAAGGTGACAGCAACAAGAAAAAAGTCAGATATTGTTATAGAAGTGTAGATCAAGTTTTGGAAGATGGAAAACTGAAACCTAATAAAAAACTTCCAGTATCAAGCGATATGAGTAGAGTTAAAGTTATTGATATGACAGGACCAGAACAAAGAATTCTTAGTGGATATCATGCAATAGCTGGTGGTCAGCAATGTCCTGATGAGACTGTAATTACGTCTGACAAGAAATCTAAAGTGAATTTTGCCCTGCCTGAATTGCAGCATAATTTAAATTTACTTGTAGATATGTGCGAGCAAGATATCATTCAAAATGATCGACGAATGAGACATTTAAATGATAGAGTAATTGCTTTAGAAGCAGAAAAAAAGAATTTATCCAAAGTTATGGATCAACATAGTCAACTTATTGATACTTTGGAAAATGTACTTGTTATTGTAGATAAGTTAATGAATGAAACAAACGAATTGTCGTTGCAAGAAACTGCAGAGGCTTTCAAAAATTTACAAAACAATTATTATGAAGAGTACAAGATGTACGAACTTGGTGAATTAGCTAGTAGTTTCGTGGCGCCAAAAATAAAAGATTGTTTGCTTAATTGGAATCCGTTAATACAACCAAAACAACCGATTAAATTATTTGAACAGTGGAAGGATATCTTGGAGAATGGAACTAGTACGACTTTACAGACACGGACTATGCAGTCATATGATCAACTAGTATGGAATGCATGGATGCCATCAGTTAGAGGAGCTATACAGTAAGTCATTTTTATAATATATACTAATATATACGTATAATATTTTGAAGAAGTAAATCAAAAGATGTAACAAAAAAAAATTCACGTTTTTATTATGATACACATCTGTAAAAATCTATAGTTTTAAATATCTGTACCTTCTAATATTTTTTATTTATAAATTAGACAGTGGACATGTAGGCAGCCTGAGCCTTTAATTGAATTAATAGAATACTGGATGCCATTATTACCCAATTGGATTTTAGAAAATATATTAGACTTACTAGTGTTACCAAAATTAACATTGGAAGTTGAAGAATGGAATCCTCTTACTGATACTGTACCTATTCATACATGGATTCATCCTTGGTTGCCATTATTACGTAAGTGTGTGTATATATGTATATATACAGTGGCGTGCAAAAGTTTCCGGCCACTGACATTTTATATTCTAATTTATAAAAAAGTCTGATAAAATTTTAACCATTATCGCGTATCAGTACAAGATGTGGACAACGAAATCTTGTACTAACATCTGATAATGATTAAAATTTTCTTGGGCTTTTTTTTTACTGTACATACTTAAATTTATCTTTTAATATGATTTTCATATATTTGATTATACAAATGAATTACGTTGTAATAATAACTGTTTTTATATTATTCAAGGAAATCGTTTAGATACTTTGATTTATCCAATAATACGTAGAAAACTCGGATCTGCATTAGGAGGTTGGCATCCATCAGATAGATCCGCTAGATTAATGTTGCAACCATGGGCAGAAGTATTTGCTAAAGGAGACATGGAAGCATTTTTAGTCAAAAACATTATTCCAAAATTGCAAATAGCCTTATCCGAGTTTGTTATAAATCCACATCAACAGCATTTAGATCAATGGAATTGGGTGTATGAATGGAAAGAATTAATACCTGTTCATATAATGGCAGGATTACTTGACAAATTCTTTTTCCCAAAATGGCTACAAGTTTTAGCACTTTGGCTCAATCATTCGCCTAATTATGATCAAGTAACAACTTGGTACATGGGTTGGAAAGGGATGTTAAATGATAAGTTACTAGCAGAACCAGTAATAAAAGGTACGTCGCATTATTATATTAAATTTACATCTTTTGTTTCCCCACAGTTGATAATTATTAAATTATGAAATAAATATGATTTACAGAGCATTTTAAGAAAGCATTGGACATGATGAATAGGGCTGTCAGTGGGCCACAAACTCATCAACCTGGCGCAATAGAACAAGTTTCATATTTAACAAGCTTAGAAAGAACTCAGCCAACAATATCACAGGTGGCACCGATTGCGCAGCCGAGAATGGAGGTACAGGAATTGCACATTATCTGTTTAAATTACGTGATGTTAAATAACACAAGTAATATGCATATATTTTCTATAAAATTATGCTATCGTTTTCTTACAGAGACTCGCAGAGGCAGTACGAACAGCTTCACAAATACCGCAGGGTTTCAAGGATTTCGTACAAAAGAAGTGTGAAGAGAGAGGTATATTATTTATGCCGATCCCGAATAGATATAAGGAGGCTAAGCAAGTGTACAAAGTGGGCAATGTTCAGGCTTACATTGACAGCAATGTCTTATTTGTATGTCATAATGGTACAAATTGGATGCCAACGCATTTGAATGCCTTGCTGGATATGTCTGAACTTTAATAATATATTATATGATTTAATAATATGATTAATAATATATAATTTAATAATACATGATTAATAATGTAACAATTGTGTCCTATGCATATGTTTTATATTGTGTTTATATATTATAAATACATATATTTTTTTCTTCTAAATATTATGAGAGAAGTTGACTAATTATTTTATCATTTTACATTATAATGTATGTTTAAATCTATGTATTTATGCTTAAGTTAAGATATGTATCATTTTTGTCTTAAAGCTATATAATAAATCAATATATTTTGACATGCGTACACATTTTTATTGCTTTCTAAAAGCGCTTATTAAATTATAACATATCTCGTAAAAGATAAACAGCTCGTTTTAGTAATTAAAAATTAATCAATAAAATCATTCTGATCCATATGATCAACTTCTATTCAATTATATACACGTATAGACGTCTCACTAAGATAGTTCCATATAGAAAATTTTAAGCAACATTCGCATAGATATTAATAAACGTCTATTATTTAATTTTAGAAAACCCATTTAATTTTAGCAAATCATACATTATGGGTTTTCTTAATTTATTACGATATGCATTATAACGTGAAAATTAGTAATTTTTATTTATGTGTATAACATGTATTAGGTGTTGGAATTAATTCGTAGCGTTTTTTAATGAAAGAATGTTATTTATTTCACATGAGCATTAAAAAATACATTAATGAAAGTACTTCCCATCACTTGTAAAACGCTACGAATTAATTCCAACACCTAATATATATTTTTATAACGCTCGAATTTTATTATTTGTAATGTAGACGTATATAATTAAATAACAAAAAGATCTGATTATACATATCTGTGCAAGAGATGCATAAAAGATAATAAAAGTATATATTCGGATGGAAAGATTAGGCGAAAAAGTTCAGTTTTTTGGCATTAAAAAATTAACGTATATTGACAAAATTATTAGAAGCGTAAAAAGTTATCGGAGATATCTGAGCGTCGTGACGATGGCGATGTTGCGTCTTACTTGCCGCCGAAAGCAAACGTACGATTTCAAATCGTTATCGTATTCTACATCTTAGTGCGCACAATATGATATCGTGCCTCATAGTTATTTGAACACAACTATAACCAATAATTGTTTAAATAATTAAATATATTGAACACTTTCATTTAAAATAATAATTAAACAAAAGTGAAAACTTGATGTCTGTATGGATGATTGAAAAATTGAAATAAAAATGAAATAGGTAGTAAATTCGGATGAGATAAGATAGACGAGAGTCGCGTTTCTCGAGGTTGGAAATCTCAGAAAATAAATCCGAAGTAACAGGAACGCAAGATAGCGAGGAGGTAAGGCGAAGAATCGGGTTTCTCGGCGTCTCGAAAATCTCGGAAAATAAATCCGGAGTAACAGGAGCGCAAGATAGCGAGGAGGTAAAGCGAAGAATCGGGTTTCTCGACGTCTCGAAAATCTCAGAAAATAAATCGGACTAACAAGAGCGCACGTTAGTGAAGAGGTAAGGTAACTTCCAACAATCTCCTCGCTTATCCTACTTTGCTAATACTTCAAACGATTTTTCTGAGATTTTCGACATCAAGAAGCGTGATTCTTGTCTATCTCACCATCCAAATTTACCAATTTTATCGACTTACAGTACTTGTATCATTTTTTTAACTTTACATTGATACGTCAACAAATTCCTGCTTTTGTTTAATTATTAATTAGTAAAAGATATTTAATTATTTAGTTATTAACGTAATTTTTAATTAGATTTGTTCAAATAATTAATACACAATCGTGAGGTTGACAATAGTTCAATACAAAAATCAAATATTTCATTGTTTAATTATTAATCATTATATAATTCAGGAAAGATATTAATTTATATGCATATAATTATACATATTTATAATTATGAAAAATTTTCCACTGGAGATAAGAAATATGCATAAATATAATCAATCATTCAATTTTTTATTTATATAATAATTTTGTATATAGCATTTTTTTACACATAGCTTTTTATATATTTTTTATTATATATATATATATAATTGTATAAAAAGTAAGACTATTTTGATATAATATAAATATATTAGGTGTTGGAATTAATTCGTAGCGTTTTTTAATGAAAGAATGTTATTTATTTCACATGAGCATTAAAAAATACATTAATGAAAGTACTTCCCATCACTTGTAAAACGCTACGAATTAATTCCAACACCTAATAGTATTGTTGGAACGTTGCAATGTTGCTTTAAGAAGGTTCTCGCGTTTGATGAAACATAAGACAAATCTATAATATATTAGGTATTGGAATTAATTCGTAGCGTTTTACAAATGATGGGAAGTACTTTCATTAATGTATTTTTTAATGCTCATGTGAAATAAATAACATTCTTTCATTAAAAAACGCTACGAATTAATTCCAACACCTAATACATGTAATATAAATGTTAATAATATCAATATCTAGAAAAAATTTTATTAATTTTACTGTATCATTTTGAAGATATTTAATTCTAAATTTATAGAATTTTACATCACAAATTTTACATTACAAATTGAAGGTATAACCTTATTCTGTAATTATTCTCTTTTAAATTGAGACATTGCGTATAAGACAGCAATTAAAAAATTATTATAATTATAAAGTAAACATTTAAATTTGTTCTCGTAAAGTTTCATTTAAATTGACCGTACAGTTTACAAGAAATTTATTAAAACTTATATTATTACTTATTACCTTTTGCCTTGATTAGATTAAATATTATAACTTATATGATTTTATTTAACATTGGCAAACAATGTAATGATTTACTGTATTACACTGTATTACACTGTATCTTTTATTAGAAAGCAGCCAAAATTCTTCGAACATGCTTTCCTTTTAGGAGACATGGTATGCATTCGACAACTCTTTCCTATATACTCTAACATTTATCTATACAATATATAATTATATTGTATATAAAAAGTTTTTTTCCGGGTGAACAATGTTCTAAGCTACTTTTCAAACATAATTTTAGAATATATCTCTGGAATATATGTTTTTAAGATATAAAATGGTATATTTATTTTTATTTCGTACAGTACAATTTATACAAAAATAATCAACTTGAATATTCTGAATCAAAATAAGCGTTGATATTTGATATTTAGACAATATTATTTCTGATTCAAGAAGTTATCATAGGATTACAAAAAAGCCCGATAAAAAAAGTCCGTGGTTGAAATCTTATTTTTTATGTATGTATGTTTGAAATAGTAATTTAAAATTTTAAATAGTAATTTTAAAGAAGAGATTCCACATTCCTGCTCTCTTTGTTGATATCATTAATTTTTTTTCGGCATCTGAGTGATTGGAAAAATATCGTTTATTTTGCAGTTTGTTTCTATGCATAACATTGTGATAAATTGACAGCGGACTGTTACATAGATGCCAGATAAAAGACGCGACAGCTTTAAACTGATCAAAGATAAGTGAAGGGGATAGATGATGGGGATATGCATGCAATGAAGACATATGTGCTCAGAGCAGCCTATGTATACGTGCTTTCCATTTGGTTCGTAATTCGTCCTATCTTTCAGAATTAAAAAAATTTAATAAATTTGTCGCTAAAACTGATCGCGAAAAAACATAAAAAATGCAAGTATATACATATAGTTCATGCTATATAAATCTAAAATGTATTAAGCAAGATACAAAATAAATGACATGAGAACAAAAAAAAGTCTATCAGATTCGTACAGTGATATAACTGCATAATTAAAGATAACGTTGAACGCTATTACTATTAGGAACAAATATCCGCTCCCGTTGAAACTTGATAAACTCGGTGGGCACCGTTACTTTACGGGATTAGACATTGGGTTATTACCAGGTGCCGATGGAGCCTGGTTCCATTGAAAAGATTAATAAATAAACGATAGCGGATCAACGCTATTATCATTCTTACGAATTGGAGACTATGGCCGTAGAAATGGCTTTACTTTACTTTAAGGTGTACTTATTAGGAATATATTTAAAATCATAACCGACTGCAATGCATTATGGTCTGCTTTCACTAAGCGCAATTTGTTATCCCGAACTTGATGGTTAGAAACTAAAGAATATACACGGAAAAAAAAGATTTGTTGCAGCAGCAAAAATTTGCGTGTGGTAGCTAAATTTCAGTCGTAATATATGGATTTCTAACGTCGTATTTGCGAGGTCTAATTCCATTAGCTGTGAGACCTAAATATTATCATTATAACAAACGAGAATTTTATTGCTATTATGTCGATCTATTGATCATTGCAGCAAACGTTTTCTGTGTAATAGACAATTTGGTAGCAAGTATAGTTTCAGTAAACCATATTTAGCTGTAGTAGAGACAATTTTCTTTTACACTGACATATCCGATAACTATGACAACTTCATGCTGCTAAGCATGATCTGTAACAGACATGCATACTTTGCTATCACGTCCTTATATTAGTTACAGCAAATCCTTTTTGTATGTATTAGCAAATTTCATAGCTATAATAGCTAATGCAATTTCAGCTAATCAAAATTAGCTGTAGTCAGCAACATTTTTTTTCCGTGTTTATTTGATATCGGATAGTGAGCGAAACACAGAACGGAATGCCCGCAATCCTGTAAAGTTTCCTTTTCCTATTCCTAGAAATAGCCCACATACATAGAAATTACTGAAGTTGACTGAGTAGCTGGTCGTCCAGCTACAGGACGAAAAATTGATCAGTATTCGAACAATGATGCAAGGAGGAGCACCTACAAATGAAATCAAACATTATTTGGATGAATATATTGTATGTTGTATCTAGACGATGGCATCGTCGAGCTGCTATGGTGTATAAGGACCTTCCCGAATGCGAAAGGCTCTCATTAATGACCGATACGAAGTTGAGGACCTTCGATAGGGATAAACACGGTTAGACGGTCGTAGCCGCCGACAACATAAAGTGAATTACATTTCAGGATGAAGGGTCATCGGTGATGTATTACGATTTAACAGCAGGAGAATCTATAGAAAAAGAATAGTGAAAACTAAAGCGAAATAAGGTTCGTGGTAGTTACCATTGAAATAAGCATCGCAGTCATCATTGATATAAAGATTTCATGGTGGTTGCCATTGAAATATAAGTATTGTGGTCACTGCCGTTGATATAAAGAATGGTAGTTGTTAAAAAAATGATAATGCTATTGAATTGAACATCACGTTGCCGTTGATACGGAGTATGGTAGTTCGAGTCGGGGCTTTATTTCTTCTTTAGAACATATATAGATTCTAAAAATGATGTTTAAAAGAAATTTTCTAGAAAAAAGCTGTAGATTAAGTAACATTAAAAGAGGCTCTATTTGATTATTCAAGTTCAATCAAAATGGGTTTATATTATAAGGTTTAATTGAGATTGAAAGAAGTTCAGGGTAGGACTAAAGTTTCGACTCGGGAATCGCTATCGGAATGAACGTCGCGGTTGGTGCCATAAAATGAATCTTATTGAGAAAGACCTACTCCTACTTGGACAACGCTGGTGTGTCTGAGGGCACACTGAGAGAAAAATGTTTGATATTTGTAACTATAATTACATATTATTATAATTATGATTATTACTGATATAATAATAATAATAATAAAACTATGTATAGTTCTAGCAACAAATGTATATAGTTGGCAACCTAAAATTACTATAATTATAGTTATTATAACCATAAAATAGTTGAAATTACCTTAAAGATGATTCAAGTGACTATAATTTTATAATTATATTTTGGGACAACCATATTTTTTATGGTTGTCCCAAAATACTTGTATAACACAAACAAAAACACTGGTAAATTTCTTATACGTAATAATGTATCAATGATACGTATCGTCTGTGTGTAAGTGATATTTTCAATATGACTAATCTTTAGAATCCCCTTAAGAAATGTTCTTAAAACGTAGGACATCCTCCTCTTTAGAATGTCCTTTGAAGATTTATGCTGAGAACTCTGGAAAGCATAGAAAAGGAGACCATCGCGATTATAATCGGTTGGGATGATGGAGAGCCCTCTATAGATTGATCTGTTTTTGTTTATCTTAAAAAGATATTGCCCGTATTCATAATTAGACCTTGTACTTAAGGCTTTCTTAAATTTATCTTTAGATGCTCAGCAGCTAATGAAATAATTCGTAGAGTATCTAAAGATAAATTTAAGGAAGCCTTAAATATAAGACCTGACTATGAATACGAGTAGAATATCTTTTTACTTCAAACAGAATATACTATAGTTAGTTTCTGTGACAAAAAGAGGATCTGCATTGAAAAAACATTATTTATATACTGCATAATTAATAATCAAATAAATTAGATACGTTATAATTAAATAGATAATAAAAAATTTAATTATAAATCCGTAGATATGTATGAAAATTGTTAAAAGTACATATTCGAATGGAAAGGTTAAGGTGAGAGATTCGAGTTTCTTCGTTTCTCGGTGTCAGAAACTTCGTATAAATCGGCAAAATTATTAGAAGCGCACATTAGACCCTGCGCACAATAGAATGAATAAGGAATTAGGAATAAAAAATAAACGATTTTAACTTCTCAGAAATCGGATATATTGGAATACATGGTTTCTGATAGATTGAAATCGTTTAATTTTTATCCTAATGCCCGTATTAATAGTCAGATTTTGTACTTAAGGCTTCTTTAAATTTATCTTTAGATGCTCAGCAGCCAATGAAATAATTCGTAGAGTATTTAAAGAAGAATAAATTTAAAGAAGCCTTAAATATAGGACCTGACTATGAATACGAGTATTATTCCTTATTCCTCCTATTGTGCGCAGGGCCTTAGCAAGGAGGTTACCGGAGGTATTCTGAGCAACGGCGTCTCCCCACTTTGCCGCCACGTAGCATCGCGGTCATTGGTCAATGGGTGGGAGCTTCTTGCCGCGTGTAAGGGCGAACCTGCTAGCGCTCTCATTGGTTTACGCCCGGAAATTATCCTTGTACGTGAGGTGGGGCGTAGTAAGTGGGGGATTCCGCTGCCACGGCGACTTGGCGACCTCCTCGATTGACATGTTTTCCTAGTATCGGCGCGATTTTCGAACTTCTAACGAAACTATTCAGTTCAGCTGGTAATTGCTACCTACTTCCTCTTCGTCTAATATACTTTTCTTACTTTGGCTTGTTTTCTGATCATTATTGAGGCTCATTTCGACCTTCGTTCGTCGAAATAAAATCTTTTTACAATTAAATGTGGCTTTTTAATAAATTTTTGGGACATTTTAAATGACGCATATTTCAATCATTGCGTTATATCTAATGTCTAATTATACGTACCTATATTTCAATATTGTAATTAGATTTTAATTATATTTTTTAATAACTGTTGCGCGCCTTAGAACAACAAAGAGATAGCCGTTTTATTTTCTGTGCATTTATATTTCAGAAATCTACTATTTGATTATTTCTAGTTATTTCTCTTATTCTTATAAAAAATTTTTATGAAAAACTTAGCTTGATTATTATTTAAAAGAATTTCTTTTTATAAATAAGTAATTCTTTATCTCATTATTATTAATAAAATAATTTTTCATAAAAAGTATATATATAATAGTAAATATTGAATTTTAGTTAAATATTATGTTTATGCAATAATTTTTTACTTCTTGTCTAAAGTTCTATATGATTTTTGTACATTGTACCGAATAAAAGTCCTTTATTTTATTCATGAATTATTTAATTTTTTAAAAGGTTTGTTGATAAGCAATGAATTAATACTTGCACGTAATGTCACAGTTAAACAATTATTATTAATATATAAATATCTCGTGAATCATGTATGTACATAATATAAAACAAAATCAACGATCGAAGTGGATTATAATCTTATCCGCTGAAAATATCCTCGTTTGTACATAGTTTAACGTACATGTTTTACGCATATAGCGGTATCGGTGGACAGATTCCATTTAAAATGCGAGTACGTCCACTTTCAGGCTCTTCTTTGTCTAGGGAGTGAGAACACCGCCACTATTCTTGGTAGCTCAGAGTGGTCCTGCAAAAGAGGATGGACATCTTTCTCGCCTACACGCAAATGCCCGTCGGGTGTCGAGAGCGCATTTGCATTGGATCAGATCGTGTCTTTGCCTAGTAATTGTGCGATGCATCCGGTCCTTGCACTCCGTTGCAAACATGAGTGCTCGCTGAGAATGTCACGATATGCGCAATAACGCATAAAAAACAAATATATGTCACATAGAACTACAACAATATGCATATTCTTTAGAAAATAATTTTTATTACATGTAAAATTATAGTATAATATTTACTTTATAATTTTTATTACAGCAAATTTAAATATTTGTTTTAAAAAAGTAAAATATATATAATATTATGATAAAAATAATATTATAAGAAATATATATGTATGTATATTTTATGGAAGAAGAACATTTATTTTATGTACATAATGTTTATATCAAGTTTAAATGCAATTCTTAAAAAGATGTGTATGTACAATGCAACGCGAGTTGCCTACGCCTTCGACAAAAGCGGGCAACGAGGTGAATGTCGCGGTAAATTAAAGCACATTAGCGATGCACAAATGCGCGAGTTGCAATTTTTTCAATGCATTGATAGGCGTATTTAAAACATCCACGCTGATAATGCTTTTTTATTTCAAGTATTGAATCAAATATTCAATTGTAATGTAAAACAGTAATAATATTATGTATAAAAGAAAAATTTATGTGATATTATTTATCTGTTTTTTGTAGTCTGAAATTCTCGAAAGGAAATGTTTGTTCATGTAATAGAGGATTCTACATACTTATGCGATGCGATAGCGCAGTCATAATTTCTTTAAATAGATCGTGGTTGTACCGGTTTATCCTTCGCATTAATGACTCTCGACAACTTGTTTGAAATTTTTAAGCGACTTTAATCGACAAGACGCGGTCCATTTAATTACCGTACAAAATAATCACCGTTGTACACGTTATATTCATGCCAAATAGCAAGTAATTCAGTCTGTATCGTGATTCGTGATTCCGATGCGATGATTACACTTTTTTATGTTAATAAAAAAGAAACTCGAACTATTAAAAAATCATGAGGAGGAGTAGTCTACAGAATTGTTATAAATTTATATGAATTATTCTCAGAGCATCAGTGTTTTGAAGAAATCATATATACACACATTCGCATTTTAGTATAAAATGCGATCGAGCTATGCAGACATTCCAATCCTACGCAAATTGCTATTTCTCTCTAAGTCTGAACATAAAACATTAAGTATTCGCCAGAACACCAAACGTGACAGCTTTAATGTTCAAATCGGTATATACAGTTACTTTTCACAATATCTTTCCAAAAATGTTCTTAGCGATTATATATTATTTGAAAACCGCGATACCTTCTGCATAAAATATTTTCAATTTATAATTTATATTACATTTAAATATTGATGCGCCATCATCATTTAAAATTGTGTCAATAATCAAATATTTCTAATGGATGTGAAAGACTTTCTGAAAATAAAGTAAAGGATAACATGTGAAAATTTATATAAAAGTATAAACTTGGATCTTTTCTTGACAATTCAATATTACATAAATTAGCTGCTATTCATTCCTTGAATTTCATATTTAATCTTTTATACTTACTTTTCAACATTTTTTGAAACTGTCACTGCAGTTTTCAGTTATAAAGTCAGGGAATTGCAATAATCACGACTCATTAAATTGTATATACAGGATGATTTTAACATATTTTGTCATTCATCATGAGCAGGTAGAGTGAATCGAATTGAGTCGAAAAGTCCTCTACCATTTTGCAATTTTCGCAATAGTTAACAAGATATTAATTACTAAAAATTGCCAAATATTGGTCTTGAATAATTTTTGACTCAAATATTATCAACTTTATAGAAAAGCTGCAAGAGACAAAAATCATTTATTTTTTTCTCATAAAGTTCTGAGAATTTTTTCAGAATTTTTTAATACCGTATTTTCTCATGTTGGTAAAAATAAGAAAATGCAGTACTAAAAAGTTGATAAAAAATTCTGAAAAAATATTTAGAGTTCTATGAGAAGAAAAATTAATGATTTTTGTCTCTTGCAGTTTTTCTATAAAGTTGAGTATTTGAGTAAAAAATTATTCAAGACCAATATTTGGTAATTTTTAGTAATTAATATCTCGTTAACTATATTTGCGTAAACTGCAAATGACTTTTTGACTCAGTTCGATTTACTCTACCTGCTTATAATGGGGGTAACGAAATTATTCTGTATAAAACTTTATTTTGAATTTTGTCACATATTGTAAAAAGAGATTTTTTTCTAAGAGAAATATTCTGAACATCTTAAATATTTAGATTTGCTCGTTCATTGACTGAAAAATGAAGATTATATTTTTACATATACCTTTACATATATATCACGTATTCAAGCCTAAGTATTTAGATAGCGTTAGTACTATTATAGTTCAGTCTCCAGCATACTTGCACAATTTACAATCTCCGTACAGTCCGTATCCCTCGAGCGGTGCGAAATGACCGATTGAATTTGCGCAAGCATCAAATAAATTCGACGTGTGATTTACAGGGTTAGGTATTCCAGGGAACACAAAGCCTATGACTTAACCCATTACTGTGGTATGGAACGTGGGCGTCGAATGGAGATTCGAGGTGCGAGACGTTTACATTTACACATTGTGGGGAGATACAAAAGAATGTTAATGCGAGTGTGGTACCGCTATATACGCGCTATTTATAAATGATCGACCTCGTGACAAGTATATATAATTTTTAAATGAGTATGTTATTTTCATTCCTCATTCATTCTTCATGTCGATCGAACATTATTTTCTCACAGGAAATCTAGTTAGCTTATTATTAATACCTGATTTATTTAGATGCTATTCCAATAACATTGGCACTGTGATGTAATGATTATTTTTAAGTATTTCTTTCGCAGAAAGACAAAAATTTTAGCTCAATGATTTCAAATTTTCTCGAACTATAAATACTATGGTTATGTATTTAAAAATAATGAAGATAAATAGACATAAAATTTTAAGAAAAATAAAATTAATGGAATTAAAAATTGAAACTAATTACATATAAAAGTAGAGTAAATTAGAATTAAATGAAAATTTTTATGATTTATACTTAATTTTTTTACTCTTATAAATTATAAACCGAATGCTGTTTATTTTTAATCTACAATTAGATAACGTTTTTTTTTTATCGTGAATCATTTTAACTATAAAGAAGTATTGTATAATACATGCGCGTGCGTCTTCGTCTAAGTTTCAATCATTTATGAATATTATTGTATTTTTATTTGTCTGTTTTGTCATGGTACAAGTAAAATTATTATTACATTGGAGACCCGATTAGAGATTATGTCATCCATTTATTTCGCAAATCAAATTTTTTTACTCCGCCCTTTTTGTTGTTATATTAATAAGAAAATAAATTGAATATAAAATGTAATTTCATTTAATTGGGAAATATACATATATATGTATTTATTTGAAAAAGAAGAAAAATCAAAACGCATTAAACGTAATATATTTCATAGATATAAAGACATCACGGAAAGACACGGAAATTACTTTTCTGTTGCGCGACGATCTTATAAACTGAACGTCACCGTTGGCGGATTTACGGGTTTCGTACAAAAGGATCCCCCCAACATTATTATCCTTGTTCATCTCGTTCTCGTGAAAGGAAAGAGATACATGTCTCCGTTTCGCTCTGGCAGGAAATCTAATGCGGCTGAAACGCAATACACGCGTGCACGCAATACTGCCAGGCTCATTTCCACTACCACGCGATCGTTATGTATCTTGGTTCTCTTTTCGTATTATCTGGGCCTCCCATGTCGCAAATGCAGCCATAATACATGGGACTATATCGCTTTGCTGCATGGGCACGTGCTTACGCGCAAGTTGCTTGAAACGGGTCGTAAGTTATGGCAAACATTGTAATGCAAAGTGTCGTATCGCGTAAAAAAATTAATAATAGATTATTAAAAATATTATGCAAATAGATAAAAATAAATACTATTAATATATTGTACACACTGAAAAAAATACTAAATTTTAATAAAATCTATTTGAATAGTATCAGCCAAGTATTTATTAAAAATAAAGATATACTTATTTGGTAAAAAAAAAAAAACATTAGTTCAATCATTTTCAATAATCATTTTTTTTTATTAAGTATATATTTATTTATTGTAAATAAATGTTTAATTGGTACTATTCAAATAAACATTTATTTAAATTTAGAGGCTATTTTTCTTGTATATATATATATATATGCATATATAAATAAAAGAGAAAACTATGCAAAAATAACTGATTATTTTCGTAGATATAAAAATAATTTTTGCTTTATATACGCGAGCGTACGCGCATATATATATGTTTGAGAAACGTAATCGTTAGTAAAATTTTTCTTTTCGACACTTTTTTATGTCAAGTTCTTACAAATATGTTTTCGTCGCTTTCTCTCGATCCTCTTAAGCGTGTCAAATCTTCGAATAAACGAGTGAAACGGGCTCTTCGCCCACGCACCACGTTCTAAACCGATATGCCGTTCCAGGTCCGCCATTCGCGACGTACTCCTTTTCCTTGCAACGCATCGTGCAAGAAGGATTCGTAATTCTGTCTGCATCTGACGGTCACTTGAATCGCGACCTTTTTGCGGGTACATAACTCGAGAGGAAAAAGCGATCCAGTGCGACGAGAAGGAAAAAGAGGATGCGAGAGGAGTACCCAGTGTATTGGAGTGCAACAGGTGTGACTCGGATATCTTGCACTTATATGCGAATAATCTGGCTCGCGCTGTCTGGTAAATGCATGTGCCTCTGCAACGCATGTTGGCACGAGGAACGATGAGGGATGAGGAAAGGAAGGAGAGGAGTAGTGGTAAATGAGTGGATATGAATTATGACCTTGCGTGTTATTTCATTATACATAGTGCTCAGCAATCGGACCGTATAAACTGCATGAATTTTCATACATTTCTCATTGTGAAGACACTCGCATTTACCTGCAGAAATTCTTCTCGATCTCTACAACATCGTATCCCGACATAACAAACATTTTTAGTTTAACCCTTTTATTTACATTAGCTACAAGTACGTATTTTTATAACGGTAAAATATCATAGTTACTTAATATTTTTATAACAGAAATTATTGTAGTTTCTTTTAGCCTTATGAAGGTTTTAGTATACATATAGATAGCATACATATTTCAATATGTATTCAATAACTTCTCGGAAAACTGTCGTATCGATTATCCGCGCTTCATTCTTCAATCAAGCATGCAGTCCTTTCTAAGCAAGAATTCACTTTCAACTGAAGAGCGTCCGTTATTTCCATAATTTTCTCTCGAAATCCTCCATGAGTTTAAAACCTGCTATACAGAGTTTAGAACTTGCTCCATCATCGGAAGTTACATTCAAGTTTCGAGGACGATCGTGGAGAGTCCGCTCTTCTAGCAAACGCTCATTTTATCATTCCATTGCATCTCTTGCAGCGAGAGAACAGGACAAACGCATAAGAAAGAGAGAGGAAGGAGAGGGCGAGCCGAAGTTGCCGGTTGCAGACGATTTTTCGCGGCCCTTTAATCAGAGACGAAGGAATTGCGTAGCGACGCAGTGTGCGTAATGAGTAATGACATCTGGTCGGCAAAGGGCGGGGCCAACAGGTCTCACATGATCTCGCTCGTATAGTTACACACATACACAACTGTATGCGCACAGATCACGGATCATCGACTCATTTCTGGACGCTTAAGTATGCACCCGATTTAATTAAACCGATTGTCGTCGATTTTCGTCATATGAATAATTTGTTATTATTGTTATAATTATATATGTGTACACATACACATACACACAATTTATAGGACTATATTTATATATTATATATAATTTATAAGATATACATCAAGCATCTCGCAATCATTGTGACATCGATCGTCGTTCATAGCTTAGTCGTTCTCTATATGCATTGAAATACAAGTTAGAATAATTTTATGGATCAATTCTAAGCAGAATCACAAGACTCGTAACTTGTTTTCATAAAACTTGTAGAAACTTATGATTAATATTTTAATTTTATGCGTATGTATCATAACGTATATAAGACGTATACGATTATTCATAAATATCTTGTAAATTTTATGGCTAGTAAGAAGCTGTCTGTAGAAATATTGTATAATGGTAATAAACACTTAAGAATTCTTACAATTCTTACGTCTTACAAGAATATGTTACGAGTCTTACAATTCGACTTAGAATTTAAATATTAATTTACGCTGAAAAGCAAAAATGTATTCTTTTCTCGAGAGAGTAGGAATGTCACCCGGTAGAAGACAAATGCGGCGTGTCGTTCATTACGTAACGATATAAAGACGGAAGTGGGGAGACGGGCACAATAAAATTATAAATTCACTTCGTCGGTTAACGGCGGCGTATTTACGATATACTCACGTTACAGCATCCGCCAGATATGGAATAAATATATCTTGCGATCATAGCAGCGAGCGAACGAACGAGCGTGCTGTGAGTTTTGTCGTCTGAATCGTAATTGCACACGAAATATTATAACTCGGATAAGAGTGCACCTTTTAGGAAGACGATAAACTGAGAACGTCTAACGTTGTCTGCTTATAGAAATGAGATCGTTGTGTAATACGGTTTAATATACGCGCCGATGTATGTAAACTCGGCAACGAAGCGATCAAATTTGTTTTCATGATTTGAGAACTACTGATTGCTATTACGTCTCTGCAATCCACGTGTACGAAGGATAACAAATTTAGAGATATCGATATCGAAAATTATATATGAATACGTTCATCAATTTAGAAAGTATTCATATGCATGAATATCAAACGAGTGACCAATATATTCAATAATTTTTAATAAAAGTTAAAAAAGACTTTATTATAACGAGATTTTACACAAAGTTTATATACAATATACATATATTACATTAAAGCTCTTATTTAATTAAAATAATTATTCTATAAATAATAATTTCATTTGGTATATTTATTCAACATCTTCTATTTCATATTTTGTATCAGACACAGGAAAAAAATATCAAATATTGATAAACGTCTCTATCAGAAGTACGCGCTCGCACTCAAAAAATAACTGTCATCTCATTGCAAATTTTACAACAAATAAAAGCAACGCAAGTCGTAAAGTTGAAAGTAATAGAAATGCAATATCGGCACAAGTGATCGGCAACGGTGTTTTATTGTTTCGTTCGACGGAACATATTACGATCGATACTCGGTGTGGTAGTTTTGCAGAAACCCCCGGGGTTATACACGAGCGTCGAACAACAATTCTAACGTTTCTCGCGCAGACGAGACAAATCCACGCTTCGGTTGTGGCCTTCTTTGGTGCGACGACGTGGGCGCATTTACCTCGCACGGAATTGCAGTCCACGCTTACTCTATCTTAAGTCGATCGTTTTGGCGTGAGCGAAACGCTATCGCGAACCATCTGGTTTATGTAATTACGTACACGTCAACGCATCTCCGACCGATGTAACGCAACCGGAAATGCCGTGAAGGTTTTACACATCCGGCAATTCCGTAACGAGAACTGTCGCTTTTCAGAAAATTATTTAAGACGTAGCTTTTCATAGATTTTTCATTTGTGTGACACACATGCTAAGAGAATAATACAAGTGTAACTACAAATATTGTAGATAGAGTTTGTTAAAATAACCGAGAGAAATAAATTTTTTTAAGCTTCGGTGAAATTTTTTTAAGCTTCGGTGAAAATTTTTAATCGATTAAAAATGACAGGATTTCACTAAAGATCAATGAACATTTCACTTATTTTCAACAAGTACTTACATTTTACTTTTCTATTTTATATCTGACTGATTATTGCCAGTAAATAAGATTTCTCTGTTAGATTTCACTATGAAATCAATAGTAATCATGCGCATTTGCAAGATGTCGAAATTGCTTATTTTTTAGACTACTGATTTTTTATCAAGAAACTTCTATACATATGTACAATAAAACCAGCATAATTAATCAGTTTATCAATCTTCAAATCTATTATAATGTAAGTACTTTCGCAAAAAATTTGTTGTAAAAAACTATCACTACTACTACATTCGGAGTGTGAAATTCTACTATATTCAATGTGAAAGCGAGCAACTTTGTTATAAATAATTATCTAATATTACAACGAAACCTGTTTTGTCGATAAAATAGAAAAATCTCGTTGAATAAAGTTGTTTGTGGAAACATGACATTTTTGTTAAACCTAATTTTTAACTTTTTACTGTAGCAAGATAACGCAATCCTAGCAAATTCTGTTTTTGCAAATCTATATGAAAACTTTACTTTAAGGAAATCTTCACTTTTTTGATAAAACGAAATGAGAACGTATTTGTTAACATAATGAAATAATCTATTAAAAATCATTTTTAGTATAAATCGTTTAGTATAAATAAAAACAATAAAATCAACCAGTTTTTTCGTTGCTCGTACAATTAACAAAATTTATTACAATATTCTGAAATATGTTGCGACAATGAATTTTCGTTTTCTGTACGTAATTTGATTATATTTTATATAAAACCGTATCTCTCTCTCTTTGAATCTAGTGGTTGTGGATTGCTTTATGATTCGAAAAATCGTTATTAGATATTACAAAGTATCAGAGAACCGTGAAAGAAGTAAGAACAGGTGAGCAGTTTGGCGACCGGATTGGGCGCGGTGTGCATAGTAACTCTTTTGCAATCAATCATATATTTGATTACATTATCCATGAATCGAAAGTAGGTTGTGTCTCAGGAAGCCGCGGTATTAACGATCACTGCTGCACGTCATTGCTACATTCAAGAGATATAATTGCAGCCTTACTGATTTATGCTACGTATCGAGCGACGACCAACAGCACGCCGATTAACTCATTATCGAGCAGCTTTGCGAAACGCGTCTGGAGAACCGGACGAATGCAGCGGCTAATAGCCCACAAAAAGTTGCGTAAAGTACTACTGTTTGTGGCTTAGTGATTGCAGTTTTCACAGATTCGATGATATATGCATTTTTTTTTTAGACGTGACGTATGATTGAAAAATTCACTTCTTTCTCAAGTTTTATTAAAATTATATTTAAAAAAAAAAATAAAAATCACGCGTAACAATGTGAGATATTTTGTATGTCATTGTTATTTTTATTATTAAGCGTTATTTATAATTTTTTTAATTCAGCAAAGTATGTACGCACAAAGATAAGAAAATAAAAAAGTGTTAGATGTTTAGTAAATATTTATTAATAAAATGTTACAGGCAAAACTGTGTGAGTGACAATGTGATTATCTTTTATATCAATAATTGAGGAGCAGACTTTCAAAATGCGTTTTGTCCAAAATTCCATTTTTTTAGTTAGAGGTGATACGGCCTAATATTCAGTATTGAAAGACTTAATATAATAGCTACTCATTATCAGAGATGTTCAGAAAGCATTTTTTCATCATTAATTTATATGCTGAAAAAAGCATAGACATTTCGAAGTGCGTTACGTTTTTTAACTAGAGACTAACAAAATGCATTTGTTTAACATTTTTAGCAATTGTTTAGCAATTTTATTTAATATTTCACATCCTACTAATTGGCATATTGTTATTTCCTGTAAAGTTTTAATTCTTTCATATACATAGTTTCTTTCTTTCTCCTTTTCAAAATTACTAATTTGGATAAAACTCATTTTAAAAGCCTATTCCTCAATTGATTAGACAATTTAATTTTTCAACATTAACTCTGCCTATCAAGAGCCAAAACGAAAATGTCCCGAACTGATGCGGGGCGCAGGAGATCCGCATAAATCATGACAGCATCAACCATGTTACATGCGAGACGACTCAGCTCTCGCCGTAAAATACATCTTTCCGATTTGTGGTCGGCCGCATCCGCCCGCGCACTGGACCAACACCGAACCGAACCGAACCGAACGAGACGCAACGCGACGCGACGCGACGCGATGCGACGCGATGCGACGCGACGCGAC
Source organism: Acromyrmex echinatior (assembly GCF_024713525.1). Lineage (NCBI taxonomy): Eukaryota > Metazoa > Arthropoda > Insecta > Hymenoptera > Formicidae > Acromyrmex > Acromyrmex echinatior. Next base: position 26,178,906 of record NC_141852.1, read on the forward strand.
GCGACGCGCCGCGCCGACTAGGTCCGAAAGCCAGCGAAGACGGCCGAATATACTCGTATTACGTTCACGCGACGCATCGGCTCAGCCGCGCGCTTGGCACGTCCGTGTTTCGCTTACGCGCGTGCCGCGAGATACGTCGTCGTCGATCGTCGTCGTCGTTCTCATCGGCACATGAGCGTTAACCGCGTCGTCTTCGATCGTAAATACACGCGTCCTCGATTACGAGCGATTACGTGTCATCTTCGAACCGATATCGAGGTATCGTCGGTAACGCGCGCGATCGTCAACCTCGAGCCGACTGCGACTGCGCGCGATTGAAGGTATTTATGAACATACGTGAACATCCGACGCATCCGACTCGTCGGCGTCGGCGTCGCGTCGCGTCGTCGCGCACGAGTACGTTTTCAAATATACGCGCGCTGTCGGAACGCAGCATTCTCAGCGACGCGACGAATTAGGATCAGTGAAAATTATCCTTTTTTTCAAGAGAATGTAACTTATTGAGACGAACGTCTGTCTCGTAGTGTGGAAGGAGGTGTCGTGCGGGAAACTCGCGAGAGTGCAGAGTGTAAAGCAAATTATAATCAGTCGCGAATTAATTAACGGCGCGCGATTCATCGATATCTATGTAGGAGCCGGCTAGGCGCAATTACGATTCACTTGTGGAAGATCTTCGTGGAAGATTCTTGTGCTCGACGTGCGTCGGATGGACCGACCGCGAGGAAGAGCAAACCTCTCGAGAGAGTGTACGCGCGCGTCGTGTGGCGCGTCGCGACGTCGAGTTTGCGCGACGCGGCGCGTCGACGGTCAAACCGAACGTTGAGGGACAGCGAGACACGGACGAGCGGCAGCTCCGTTTGCAGCCAAGGAATACCTTGACGCGACTCGTTATGGATTTCTACCCGATGGTAAGTGCTCCTGCTTATTAATATAATAAATGTCGTTTCCCTTCTTGATACTTGCGCGATTAAGCGAAACCGCGCGCGCTTTAAAAATACGCGTTCTCTACATAAGGAGATATTAATTTCCCGTCCATTGCCATTGCGATGAGAAACGCGTCGTTAAAGTCACTGAGTCATATCTTGTTCCACGAAATTTAATCGCGTTCGGCATCGCACGAACGCTGAAATGTTCCTAGCCAAAAAGATACATCACAGCCTCCCAAATTATTCATCGCGTCCATTAATTTATTTGGAGAATAAATGATACTTGAATTATCACTCTTCGAGTAATAAAACGACATGCTGGTCAACTATTATTAATAGTTCCTCTACAGCAGAAAATTTGCAGCAATATTGCAGAGATTTTGTAGCGATATTGCTGCGAAATTCTCTGCTGTATGGGATTTGATCTCATATTTATACTTGGAAATGTTGAGTCTTGAATCGACGTGGCTCTGCAGAGCATTTTATGAGTCAGCAATGAAGACATTTGTCATTATCGCGGGCAAGAATTCGATTGAGTCTGTAGACGCTTATTATGTCATCAAGACTAATACGTACAATGGATGCGCAAGTATCGGCCGACGCCGCTGTGTATCTCGCTCTCGTATTCCCGTATAACCGCGAACGGAATGATAATGGCCGCCAGTAATTTACGATCCCTGGAAAAGATCATTGCAGACGGCGGCGCGTTCGTGCGCCGTTTATCACGAACGATCGACGTTACGCAAAAACGGCTCGACTTTCAAAAAATTGCCTGTCGGCAGTCTAATCGAACGCGTCACGTTCTTTAATTGCATTGCACCGAGACGCGGGGAAACAAAGACATCCTCGGTGACATCCGCTATTGAGAAATATATCCTCGAATTATTTCAACGAAAATTCCCTTCGACAAAATTGAATCGTTATGCAATACATAAATATATCTCAAATTACCGATTTTTATATTAAACATTTTTGTAATTAATTCATAAATAAAAGATTCATAAATAGAGAAAAAGGTGATGAAGGTTTCTTTCACGTACACACAATCCGGTACACACAATTCTTTTTTTTATATATATCTTTTTCATCGCGCTTCTGCATAATTACGGAAGCAGAGGAATAAAATTATTTCGTTTCGAATGATAAATAAATTCGCTCATTATTGTGCACGATCCACGCGCGTGGATCATCTTGTATGCATTCGCTGCACGACGACAGATTGCAGCCTAACAAAGGAACAGCCGTCGAGAGCGTCGGGTGGAAGGTCAAGATCGGGGCTTATTCGCTTCGAAAATGGAAACTCGCATTCGTGCAACGTCGCAATTCGCAATTAATCGCAAGGGGGCCCGGTCGTAACGTCACGTCCACGGGACGAAGCGACGCTCATAATCGTGCAGAAATAACCCGTAGGAATTTAACGCGCGCGCCGTCTTGCCAGCGTCCGTCTGTCCAGAGACTGCAGTCGAGAGTCGACGATGAGGTCTTTGGGTTAAGCATCGCGGATAGCGATCTCTCGACCGTGGGCATTAGCATAATCTTTTAACGCGCGCGTTCGTCTCTCCAAGGGGAACTCGCTTGAACGTTGCAGAGTGTCCGGCTTCTCCGCAGTTACATACTTATTCGCATTAACGTGCACCGTCGTCGTCGTCGTCGTCGTCGTCGTCGACTATTATTTCGACCTTACCGCGCATTCCTCATCGCGATTACTACCTGGTTTTTGCTTCCTTCTCGCGGCGAAGTCCTTGGAATCGCGAATGAAGTCATTTCAAGAGGAGAGGAAAAGTGGCACCGGCGAAATCGCTCACTTTTTTTTACTGCATCGATGCACGACGTCGTTACTGGATGTGCGATATGAGTCGTCTCGATAATCGTAAACGAAGTCCGTGTTAGAGATTGAAGATTGAGATTAAGATTGCGTTATAAATGAAGATTCATTCAACGCTACAATCGTGACGGTCTACATTGACAATTTGAGTCTCGTTTGAGGGTTTTATACGTCTCCTCCTCCTCTCCTTTCTCGAGTCTTGATTTATATCGCATTTATGTGGATTTATAGAAATATAATATAATAAATCACAGTATTAAATAAAAGTCATAATATTGATTAATGTTAGAGATACTAAAGATTAAACGTTTCTATTTTATCTTTATTTATTTTAGTCTCTCATGGATCAAGGCTTAATTTAAAAATCGCCCATTCTGAGTCATCTCAATTTTTCACGTGCGGTATACTTGATAACTGTTTGAATACGATTCAATGTAAATATCTTCTTTCTTGGACTTCTCGAGGAACACTTAATAACGCGTTTTAAAACGTACTCTTCCATAAATTAACCCGGATATATTCTAATTTCTGTACGTGGGTGGTCGATTATCATTGCATCCTCATTCGTTGCTTCCCGTCATCTCTCGAAAGCGTGATTCGTTTCTTCGAGAGACGCTCGTGGCTGGAAATTTACGACATACAGGACATGTCCAAGTCCCTGGATAATTTATGACCGCTTTCTTAAAACGATGATCCCGAACGCTGAAGCGTGCGCATAAATGAGAATTGATTATGGTCTCGCTCGCGCGCGCGTAAACACCTAAGAGGCACGAGATTGTTTAAATCGATTTCGCGCTGATTGCCTGTTCCGAGATCGCCTCCGTCCGACACGCGCAACGCGTCCCCTAAAAATTATATGTATAAATATACGAACACGCAACGTGATACTGCGCTTCAAAGATTTACGATGATCCAAATGACAAGTGGACACGCCAATGTAATGAGCCTAAAGTGTCGTTCGATGTAGCCTGACTTCGTAATGACTTGAACGAAGATACTTGACAAAGATGACGCGTCGTGAGAAAATTCTGCAATAAGGATGTACATACAATATAATAAGGATGTACTCTCTAAATGAGATTTACTCGAAAGAATTTAGAAAATACATAATATTAGATAAAAATTTATTAAAAAATGAAGAATTATATATATATATATATATATTGAAATATGTGAAATTTAAAGTCTGTAAAATCTTGTAAAACGTCTGTGCATTCGACTTGCATTAATTCATTGAATATAGATAGATGTTAAATGTGTATTCATCAGAATGTAATTTTTATTTTATGGTATGTTTCTATCAAAATCGTATTAATTTCCTTAATTAATTCATAAGAATGAATTTAAAGCATAACACAAACTTTCTCTTTTACAATAATGATAAACAATGCAAGAAATTTCAATATTATAAACAAAAGAAAAAAAAGATATAAACTCTGCTGAATCATGTATTTCTCTTTTAAAAGTATGTACAATATTTTGTGTCGCATGATCATCGCGATTAATTAAGTTACTCGAATAAATATGAATTAACAAAGCAATAATTAGGTCGCAATATATGATACGAGAAATAATTTGTAAATCGCAAGAATAATCTATAGATCTTCTGGACGTGCGGTCGAATATTGATCGCTTTAGAAAGTATAATGTTTCAAAAGCAGGATGAAGGAACAGCTCGGGATAATTGGTGCTGATAAATCAGGCATGGTCCATGATTGCCCGCGCGATTTCAAATAAACTTGTTAATTTATGCACTTTAACAGCAGGAGGACGTACAAAGTGCATATTAATTAAGTAGCGGATCATATGTTTTAAGATATAAATAATATGTGACTGAAGATATGAAAGTCGGCCGCATAACGTCGAATATACCATTTTATTTTCAACGTATTTACAATTATAATTAATTTTACGAATTAAATTTTATTTATTTAACATAAAAATCAGTAAAACAGTAAATACTAGATTAATTAATTTTAATAGAGGATTCTCGAATTGATTTTTTTTTTTAGTTGTCATAAATTGTATGTAATATCTGAATGTTTTCGTGATAGATGAAGATTAAAAATTTATTGAAACGTAGTTTAGTATATACGTAGTAAATTCAAACCGTAAATGGCAAATCGCAACACAGCCTAATTTGAAACGATGCCATTTTGCTGGCGCTATTCCTCCCGTGAAAGAACGAGTCTTCTTATTGCCCATTCGGATGCTTTCCGGCTAGCTTTTTGCTATATTTGAAATTCTCCAGCGATTCTAGACCTATGTTGCGCGTGACGAGACTGCAACGGAAATCCTTCGATGAATGAGACTTTTTTCTCTCGTGGCTGACCGTTTCCATGTATTCTACAAGAATTGCATCATGACTGCCATGATAGTGGAGATGTAGTATGCGATATTATTATTGTACGATATTATTATTTTATTACAAAGTTTCAAAATTAAATAGCTAATTGTATGTGATACTATATAGCTAATTATATATCGAATGTGTTTTATGTAAACATCACGAAAAAAATTTACATTACAACTTAATTGATAGTAATAATGCAAGACAATTAAGAAATGATATCATTAATCCTGTTCTTTTGCCGGTTCTTTAGAAACGTATAAAAAACATACAAGAGAAAAAAAATAAAATAACTATGTTTGATACGCTAAAAATATTTCTCAAGCAAGAATATTATTATTTCTTAAATTTGTAGCGATAGAACTTCTTACCGGAAAATAAAGAGAGAAATGTCTTATTTGTTACATTTGGCGTATTCCATTGGCAAGATTAGCTGCAAAAGTATGATGTGTATTTTTCCTCGACATCAGATTTAGCTACAAACCATTCTTAGTCTTCTTATATTGAAATCCTCTTACCTAGCAAGTTTGAATGTACGGTATTGACGTCTTTTCGCAGAAAATGAAAAAATAGAATCTTCGTCTTTCAGCAACGCGAATTTGTGTGTGTTAGCTGTGCACATTCTGAAACTAAAAACAAAAGGAGAATAAGTTCCGCAATTAAGACTGCCTTTCTTGCGTTTACCAAGAAACTGTTTAAAATAAACCATAAAAAATTTATAAATTTATATTGTATAATTAAAAACAGCAAAATCATATTTTACATTGTACTTTCAAAATAATGAAAAATAAACATAAATATTATAACAATTATTAGAAAGTTATAAATAATAATAGTAATAAATATATTTCCCTCACAAAATCATACCTATATAAAAGACAGATTTTATAACAGCATAATAAAAGTCAACATTTTATTGAAATATTATTTGAAAACTTATTTCTATCCGTCTTTTAGCAATTAAGATATGTATTTCATATTTGTCACTAAAACAAGGAATATTAAAATTTATAATTACTAAATAATTGTCAATATTTATGTTTGCTTTTTGCTTAATTCGAATTATTGTGAAGCAGCGCAAAAAAGGTGGAAAATAAAGTGTTCACTGCGAAACCGATGGCGATCAGCGTCTTCGACAGACGATCGACAAAGGCAATCACGTGTGCGGCGACATTTATACACGACACGATACGTACGTGTATACGTGCGTATATCGTACGCGTGTGCGTAGTCTCTTGTCGCCCGTGTTCCGTTCGTACTCCGTGCAAGCGTCTGTGGTGAACGATGGCGAGAAGGTTGAGGAGAGCGGACCCGTATGAATGGGGGCTTCATTCACGTAGCCGTTTCTCGCAACATGATCACGCGGCTTGTGTCTCGCCTTCCGATTTTATTCGCGTATCTTCCGTGCAAACAATGGCTCAGCTTTACAAAGGGCCGACGCATCGGCGTGACTGGGCAATTGGCTCGCACAATCTATAGCGCCTCACGATGAAGCTCACTGTTGGTTCTATTTAACTTTTCATATTCTGCGAAACGATTAAAAAAAATATTATAGTAAACAAAATCAAACCTAAACTAGACTCCATCAGCAATTTTTTAAAATCTTTTAACTACTCAACTACTAACATAGTCTTTATGATACATTTCGTAATAAGAAATTTGTAAAAGAAAATTTCTTCAATAATTTAATATGAATAGCCTCGTAGACCTCATATCTTTTAGCCTATATTTTTCAAATTTTTCTACACATTTTTTCCTGCCGAGAAACTTTTCAAAAAACTGCACTCTGCATCAAATCGGGCAGCGATCAATGCGACAGATAAAATCATCGCGGTCCCTTTTTCGGGATGGCGAGGATGTATATGATGTGGTGTACCACGAGACATAGCATAAATACTCGATCGCGGACCCGATTTTATATCGGATCTCGATCCATCCGTCTGGTCGTTATTCCTCGCTCGAAGGCTCGTCTTTATAAGGAGTAAGGGCCGCTTACGCGCCGGCATGTAACGCAGGTATTCATATCGGATCGTTTTCTCTCTAGCATTTATCTCGGCCAGCCGATCCTTGGGCGAGACCTAAGTACCAGATCGGTTTGATGAATAGTTCGTGCGATGTACATAGACCACGTGGGTGGAATTACGGGCGATTTTGCCACGTCGATTTCTTGCAATGTACGGTACAGGAAACGCATAACGCGATATACATTTTACGATTTACCTTTCTCCTAACTCTTTTCTCAGTCTAAAGAGAATTCTACTTTAGTTTAAACAAAATCAACGTTCGCTCGTGAGATCGCTCGATCATTTAGCCGGACATTCAACCGAGTCGTTCTAAACTTATGATCCAAGCGTGAAAACGTCGCATCATAGATAAGGAAAGTTGTGCTGTATTTCATCGTGAATTTGTTTCCGTTAAGAAATAACGCGATGGGAATTACGATGATTCCACCAGATTTAATGTAACGTAAAGTGGAGAAAGTTATCAGATGTGGCTTAAGAGCGGAGCAAATTGCCATTTCTTTTAATGATCAAATTAAATGACTATACTTTTTTCATACACTTTTTCTTATATGTATTATATATGTATAAACAAAAATATTTTTATTTATTTATTTATTAATGTAAACAGCGTGAATGACAAATCATGCAAGCTTGAAAATGCCTGATTACGCGTGTGGCTTGAAAATTATGAAATCTGTGAAAATTTTGAAGAATTCGGCATATTGATATCTGATGAATGAACGCGAAAAAGATACGGGAGTTCAGCGAAGCAAGACGAGAAGTGGCTCCCCCTCAATGGGACCAGTTCATCCAGTGTCTTTCGAAGGCGGGTCTCGCATCGGCTCGGGTAATTCATTTTAGCACTCAGATCCGTATATGGACTAGCAACAGGCTCGACCACTCGTATCAATTCGTTCTTCTGCACCGTCAGGATGTAATTCCGCCACTATAGCGTTCTGCAATCTGTCGAAAAGAGTGAATATCGAAAACGAGCTTTTCCATCGTAAACATAGCAGTGTAACGTAATAATTTGAAAAAACATTTAAATATTTAGAAGAAAATTTATCACACTTACAAGGAATCAATAAATGTACAAGGGAAAACATTAAATCGATATCTGAAAAATTGATAAATGTCATATTAACTTTGAGATTATCATATTAACGTTATATTTTCATATTGGAAAAATTAATAATTAGAAATATATACATATTATACGATTTATAATAATTCGATATGTAAAATAATTGTTATTAGAATAGTATTATTAAAAGTTACGTAGAGATAGTGACGATCGGTAGACGGAGACGAGACGCTTAGATAATGCAAGTTTATTTTGGTTTATTGTTGGTGTTGGAAGGATATAACATTACATCTCGAATTGTCGTAGACATGTTTCCAAAGACGATTGATCATTATATAAATAAACAAGCTATTTCTCAATATATTTGCAAGTATTACAATTTGAAATTGCAATATACAAAGATAGATGACGAAATGTCTGCAAACAAAAGTCTCTAAATAAATATATGTTAAAGAGAAGCCTTTTGATTTGGATATATATAATTAAAAAATTATTTTTTTATGAATAAGTAAAACAAGAACAAAGACGATCCGATTTTTCTTGTTTCTCCTTATCTAAGCAAGAAACACGCAATAGAAAAACATCTCCAATCTTAAATATATACGATATCGCTTTTTATATCTACAATTTAATTGACTTTGCGAAACAATCTATTTAATAAGCACAATTACAATTTATATCTTCAATAAGCGTTCCGTCTCCGTCTACCGATCGTCACTATGTAACGTTCAACTTTTAATAATATTATTATAATAACAATTATTTTATATCGAATTATTATAAATCGTATAATATGTATACGACAAAGAATATGTCGTATCATTTTTTTATAATTTTTAAGCGGAATCCTCTTCGATAGAAAATAACCAATTAGTCTCTCACTTTGTAGACGCGAACGGTATCTTGTTACGTCTACGTGGACAACACGACGGGTTTGCTCCCGAAAATAAAGCTAAAACAGGTGTGGTCAATTTGGAAATAGAATAGGCAAGTTCGCGAATTGGCCTGAGACAACGCCCGATTTTGTCCCAACAGTTTTATGGAAAACATGTCGAGCCAAACGGAATGTGCATATAGCCGGTATATAATTTTATCGGATTATTACGCATGGAAATCGATTTACAATGATCGCGTATCCACTATCTTTACTTGTAAGATCTTGAAAATACCGCCGGCCCGCACAATGTTTCAATGCAAATCAATTTCGTAATTCGAAAGTTGTACGCGTTTAAATGTATCATCATCAGAAAATACTTAATATATTATATATATATATATTGGGTCATCTAAAAACCGCGAATACTTTTTAGATGACCCAATATTTTTTATGGAAACTTAGAAAAATATAATACCTTCGATCGGGAAACAATAGTTCAGTTTAAAATTAATTTGCTCTGAAAATAACATGTGACCATAGAAAGTACCACGAGAGTGTGATATTTGATATCTTTACACGATTTGAAAAATGACGGCGTATCGACCGCGGGTGGGCGAATACGATACTACGTCGGCTCATTAGTCATCGTGGGAGAAAAATCAGTTGGTCATTGTCGAATTGGGAACCAGGGAACTTCCTCTTTCCCAATGTCTCGTCGAAAACGTAACGTCGACTCGCCTCGCTTCGCCTCGCCTCACCTCGATTCGCAGTTACGTAAAGTCGTTTCGGCTGGTTAAACGACAGACCATGTACAGGAAGAAATTGTGACGTTTAATCGTAACAATTATTTCATCCGTCGCCAATATCGACAATATCACTGTACCCAGATAGCTTGTGATATTAATTGATCCTCTCCTGGTTTTCACGCAAGCGGCACACAATTTTGATGGACAATAATTCGGTTAATAATTCGATAAGCGCTTGGTGGCCGTCCCCAAATTGTTTTCTGCCTCTCGTTTTGATTAATGATACAACCAATTCGCCCCTTGTCCGCAATGCCGTCGCTAATTGCGAACGTTCTTCCCAAACGGGCTTCGTCTTCGAGTACAAAATAATGAGATACGGCGAGAGCGTCGAAAGTCATTTACAGATCCGATGATCGATGACATTGGTGCACGTTTATCCGCGCGCTTGTCTTTAAGCTTCCATTCCATCATTTTTAATTAAGAGAGCCGAGCTTATTTGCTTATCGCCAAAACGTCTTACCAGAATGTGGAATTCGTAATTATACTGGCGAGTCATTAATCTGCCTCTCCCTCCCCCCTCCCCCCTCTCTCTCTCTCTCTCTTTCTCTTGTCTTTACTTTGTAATACGTGAACTTAGAATCTGCTACTGCAATTATTTCATGTTATAAAAAAAAACAGTCTACTTTTTCGATAGCAACAGTGCAGACAAACGATTCTGGTTTTTATTTCTTATGTAACGTTCCAATGCGAGCGTGTACACTAAGACGGGTAAGAGAGAGAGAGAGAGAGAGAGAGAGAGAATTCACAGTATTAAATAAATATAAAACACGAAGACCGAAGAGCGTCATCGGCGTGGGTGCAGATATTTTCGTTCCAACCTAATTCAGTAGTTCTAGAGTTACATCCTAAATATAAAATCTAGCGCGCGTTCTGTCTGTAATGTTGTAATGCCTTGGTTAACCGATATACGGCCGATACTCAGCCATTAATAATCGGCTAATGACTGCAGCGATGATCGACAGGAAGCGATATTTTCATCGAACGCGTGCTCCAAGACACTTTTGTCCGTAGGAGGAATTTATTAAATCTGATATCTCTGTGATTGATCAGAACGTTGCATCAGACACGATGGCGCAGTCGAACACGATCCAATCGGTTAACGATCCAGACAGCCATATTTTCTCGAATATGGCAATCGGAGGAGGGTTTTCTGTTCGATCTCGAGCAGACACGAGGAAAGAGGGGATCGCCATACGCGCGACGAAACGAAAGAGAGGAGGACTTCGTCGCCAAGTGGGAGAATTTTCACATCGGCGAAACTACCAATCGCGATTGCTGTATGTTACCTATAAGTGCGATCACGCGAGTAATTAAATCATACATTAAATCATAAATGAATTGTTGTGAATTACTAATTGATCGCGATTAGACTTACAGAATATTCATACGTTTAATGAAAGATTAAGTTTATCTCACAAGTAACGTTGCCTTTTATGTTGCAATTATCTGTAACAGGACTCACATTACTTCAAAATTAATTAAATTTTAAATGTCTGAAATTGTTCTTAAGAATAAATTTTCATCCAAGTTTACATTAAAACTGTGTAAGGTATTTTTTTTATCAAACATTATAATTGAGCTATAGGTAGAATTATCTAAGGAGGGAATTTAAGATTGAGCAATAAGAGGAAAGAATTTTCACATCTTAGAAGTAATGTACTGCCAATCACGATTGGCGAATGCGTAGTAATGGTGATAACAAGATATATAGGGAGTGTATTCTCCATTACATCAAAGCTGTTTCATATTCGAACTCACTAGTTGAGAAAAGTTTTACGACTATCTGGTCGATCCTTGATCGACCAATCAAAGTTCTAGAGAGAGAGAGGCGTTTGACGAGAGAAGGGAGAGAGAGAGAGAGAGAGAGAGAGAGAGAGAGAGAGAGAGACATATGTATATATGTATGTACATACATACGAGTTGCGTTTGCTAAACTGCTTCTTGCGGGCATTTCTCTGAGGCAAGATTATTATCAGATTCGCTTTCAATTAACGATCTTCTTTTTTACTTGCTCTCGGATCTGCAAGCTAGGAAAATATGCAACGTGCGAAAGGCGCCACATTCTCATTATACATGCACGCGATTGCGTAGCATCTTTGACTCGCACGGATAATTTCTTCTGCTCGCCTGTATCGTGCGCTCATTGCATACAGGTGATGTTGCGAAACAACTGCCAGGTGTCATGAAGAATTTTAATTTATGTAGGATATTTCGTTAGATATCCTTTTATTCTGTAATTTCCACAATCAATTTGGAGGCAACTTTTTGTCAACGAAAATGTAAAAAAAATGTGTTGCTCTCTTTGGATTTAATTTCGAAAATTGTGTTTATATTCACAATCAGCAGAGTAAGATTTGAATTAAAGTTTTATTATAGCTTTCATTTGAAATTAATTCAAAAAATATAATATTTTTCTACTTTCTGTTTTCACTTTTAGTGATGTTCTTTAAAAAAAAAATCTTTTTTATTTTTTTTATATTTAATATACTAATATTCACTTATATTTTTATTTATATTTACTATATTTTCTAATTTCTTATATTAAATCTAATTAACTATTTTTACATTATATTAATTAGATTAAAATCTATGAACGTATATGTCGATATTTTTGTTAAGAAAAAGATTGGTTCACGTATTTGTATTACGGAGATATTAGGTTGGCATGAGATATGAAAACACATGTCACTGAAGTGACTTTGCGTTTATTAATTCTTAATCAATAGGAAAAGATAGACGTTCAGTATAATGGATTTAAACGCATCGCTCTTTTTCTCGATGAAATACGCCCACGGAACTACTTGTAAGTTGATCTATTCCCGAATTAAAGGCAACGTATATCAAATAATTCTTGTGGAAAAGAATATTAGGCAATTTAACGGTATCAGCGGATAGCCTTATATGTCTCTTTTCAGATTTCTACCATGTGGGCGATCCAATTGGATTAAGGTGGCCCATCATCGCTTCGAGAAATCTTTCTCGTTTTCTCTTCTTCAAATGCCCTCACGAGGATTGCACTAGTCTTCACTTTTAGCTGAATCACATTACTTCGCATTCATATTTCGAAAGCGAACAACGTCTCACAACGAACGCTCTCACAGGTGTCAGAGCTCTCTCATTATGCAGCGAGATCGAGCTGCGTATTTTGTAATTATTTATCGCCTACTACCGGCGCAACGACAGTGATTAACGACTCCATAAAAGCAACGATGTTAACGATGCAAGTTACTGTAGAATGAATTTTGAAGTGGATGAAGTTTGGTTAAACCGGGAAAGTCATTATTGCCGGACATTTTCAAGCGTTCGGTGAAATTGCGACTTTGCTTCTTTCTCAAATTTGTTAAAGCTCTTATATTCACTCCTAACGTGAAAAGCGATCGGAAAAATACATTTAAAAAATTCTTGCAAACTAGCTAAAAAAATGTATTTTTTTAATAAAACGACACTTGCAACCAATAGCATATATTTGTAAAATACATCAAAATCCTTCCTTGTCTTTTGGTATATCGACCGATAAATAATCATATATTTAAAATTGAATTATACTTAACCCAAAAAAAAAAACAAAACGAGCAATACGACAGCTGTCAAATTGAGATAAATGTGACTTTATTTTATTTCAAAATAAAAGTAAGGTTTTCAGTATACTTTACAAGTGCATTACTTCATCAAATGTAAATATCGTTTTATTAAACAATATTTCTATTTCAGTATAATTTGCAAGAATTTTTGGTTTTCTCTCGTTTTCTGACGTCATCAATCTGAAGATCAGTGGTCAAGAGCCATAAGTGTTGATATAATGAATGTATTCTCGATTATACTGTGATTTTACCATCACGAGAATATTCCACATACGATCGAACATCAAGGATTAATCGTTATGTATATTCTCGAGAATACAGAATCGCGACCTTCCATATTTCGAATCCGCTACAAACTTACAATCGATGACGTTTGCTCTTAACGTCTACGGTAACTAAGGCTCAGCACCAAAATTGTCACCCACGCGCGGCAGCCACATTTCGTCAGCGTTGTCGAGCGTACTTCCTCTCGCACGTCGTCGTTCAGGAATCAGGTGGCTGTTCCCAGGCGTATCTAGGTCGCGTTATGCAAGGCGCACAACTGGCATTTGCACCGTTGATGATTATATGCAAACCGATACAAAACTCAATGTACAAACATTAAGTTTTAAATGGCAGACAAACAGAGCCGCTGCGAGTACGGGGCCATTGTATAGGGATTCTCTCTCTGCGTGGACGACGCGTTGATATTTTATACGACTGTCATCTCCGGCGTCGATCCCGTGGAGGCGTATATTATATCCCGTATAGGTTAAACCACCCCGCCTACTTGCCCGATGTGTCCCAATACCTCGCAGCGATATGTCAACAGCTACTTTCAACTCCGCGTTCCGCCAGCTCGAGCATTTTATCCGGCACGTTCGTGGAATACCGTTAAATCCTAGCGATCGGACCGTGCGATCTATATTGCACGACTATGTTATCATTTTTACGACATAGCAATATTTTTTCCTATAATATACAACGGTTGTTCAACGCACAAATAATATTTTAATTTAAAATTATATTTAAAATTACTTTTCCTCTATTTCAGAGTATGTTATTATTAATGCTTACATAATTTTAATATGAGAAAAGAATCGAACCATGTTTTTCGTATATAAATTTATTTAACTTGCGATCAATTAGCTTGTAAAATGATGATAATTTAAATCTTTAAAAGCGTATATGCATTAAAAAAAAGAAACGTGCAAACAGTTCCGGGAAAGTTTCCGAGGCTAAATAGCCTCCTGTCAACTTTTCGCTCCACTTTTAACAATCTCATTAATAAGGTCTGCGCGCTTGAAGTCCCAGACTGCAGTACACTTCCTTCGAGTCGCATTAAATCGCATCGGGATGTATATGGCAATGATTCGGCGGTTGAAATGCGATTACCACTCGGCAATGCAGACACGCAATAAATTACGTGCATTACGAGATGAACGGAGTGCACGGAGGAGTCCCCAGAATACCAGGCGTCATCCGGCCTGCCACTGTGGGAAACCTGAAGCTTCCTCCGGCAACAGAGAGAAGCCTTTAAGGCTCATTAACCAAGAGATAACGCGTTATGCCGGATTACGCCGTTTCTTCGTTAGCTCACTTATCGATTTGGTGCCATTGGCCGCGTGAATGTCGATGCATCGCTCTTACCGGCTGTTATTCGGAATGCACGTGCGATAAGCGATTCGATGCAGTTGGTTGAATATCTTGAAAGCGATTTTTTACTCGTACCTCGGTTAATGGAGTTATTTATTTCAATTCTATTTCAGTCAAAACGGAGAATAATATACTCCGTGTAAGAGTATACAGAATAATCGTATTATTATTACATCGTTATCATTCACGATTACAATGGTTGCGATGTACACATCAAATTCATTGAGAAGAAAAATCGTGACATTGACATCTTCAATTTGTAACGTCACTTGTCTAATAATACTTAATGGAACCGTTATCATTTATATCGTCTGCAACGTATTAGCTTTAAGCGAAATTTAATTTAGGGCCATTCTAACGGACGGGGAGAGACAGACATGGAACATCAGTCCATCGAAGTCAAAATGAAACTTTTTTTTCATTTAATTTTTTTAATGTAATATGTCAATTAATTCTATGAAACCACATTATCTTAAGTGTATTAACTAAACGGAAAAATTTCTAAAATGAGAAGAGAGACTTTAGTGAGAGAGGTTTTTTTCGATTATTCGTTTCACAAGTAGTCAGAACGAGAAACGAGGAATAAAAAGAGAAGGACACCAAGTACAAGAGAAGTGACTTTTGCGCGGCTTGATTTCTCGTTGGCGGTTCGCGGGGTTAAATATACCCTCGTTGGTCTCATCACGTAGAGAGAGGGGAGAAAGAGGAGGAATAAGAAAGAGAAAATGGAGCGAAAAAGATAGAAACAGTCGTTCGCGCATGTATACACACATTTATATATTAAAGTGAGAACGGGAAAGAGGGAGGAGAAGAAGAAGAAGAAGAAGAAGAAGAAGAAGAAGAAGAAGAGGAAGAAGAAGTAGCAATAGTAGTAGAAGAAGGGAAGGAAGAAGAAGAGAGAGACCAAGGGGCGGGAAAGAGAGGGAAGAAGTCAGGCTCTGCTATTACAGAGCACATCCGTGGCGCACAGCCCAATATGGAGCAATCTCAGATTTCCATCCGCCCAAATCGAGAATATACGCCCGCGCCTCCGTTCGCTCTTCTTGGCCCGCAGAGGGTTGGTCGTTGTCGCGGTTGTCGTCTTCTTCGTCGTCGTCGTCGTCGTCGTCGTCGTCGTTGTCGACGTTTCGCCCCCCGTCCTCTTCTTTCGATGGAGGTGTAGACGTTGCTCTCGGTGGAGTTGTTGCTTGTCCACTTCATTCTCGCTCGTAACAGTGCCAAAAGTGCTTCAAAACACTCCGCTCCGGTATTCTGTCAATACCATTTTCTTCTCTGCTCCTTTTCTTTCTCCTATTTACTTGCCACTCCTATTTCTATTTTTCCTGTGATCTTTATAGTTCCTCTTTTTTTATCTAGGTACAAGTTTTTATTCACGCGCTCGCGTTTTCTTTCTCCTTTTATATCTTCTACTTTTTCCTTTGAAGTACATATCTTTCGAGATATCGCTGTACTTGATCCAAGAGATCACGCAAAGCAGAGCAGATTGTACGGGCGATCGTACACGGTGCATTGAACGGGCAAAAGTGATTAATCGCGGTCTGTGATTTATGCGATCAATCGTATTCAATAATGATTAGTGTCATTCATTTGACGGAAGGTTGATCGTGTATAAAAATCGTTTGAGTAACGTAAAAACGTCTGCGGCGCACGAAATCAGTTGCCGGTTACAGTTTTTCAAGAAGAGGATTCATTAAGAACGATACGTTCATGTTGCCGGAAAGCAACTTTCCCGTCACAGGTAATCAGCAGTGTTCGATATTGAACGAGCTGGATCTATAATAGATTTTTAAGCCTTAAGCTATAAGGAATAGACGAATCACAATTAATTATTCTCCTCGCATTCGATTGTAGTCGATCAATTTCTTACGGCTTAAGACTTAAAACACCTACTGTAGATCCGGACTAAAGCGATTTTTAATTAACACATTTCTGACAGCGTGTTTTTGGATGACCGTGGATACTTTTTGAAATAGAATCAAACGGTAGTATTATGTGAAATCATCGATATTCTACGTGTTTTATTTAAAGTAAATCTAAAATCACCGGCTGCATTATTTGAATATCGGCAAAAAGGTAACCGACAGAAAATAAGACCGTTTCTCGATCGAACATCTCACTCTCGTCTCTTCGAACAGCCTCACAATGAGTTACTGTTCTCCACGTGGGATACTGTCGCTACGCTGTGCTGTTTGCGCGGGTGTTTATGCGTAATTACGAATCCACAGCGGCGTCGTAATCAAGCCAATGGATCACGGTTTGTCTTAGTAGGTCGCAATAGGTGAGCAATTGGTCTGTGACTTTAAGAATTTGGACGATTGGTTGGTCGCGCGTAAGAACGAAATCTTTTTGAAGGATTCCTTTTTTTCTGGCCGTTGCATCACCTTGACATGTTCCCGAGCACGGTGGCTGACTTTCCGTTTTTAACCTAGTTGC
The DNA here is from genome assembly GCF_024713525.1 of Acromyrmex echinatior. Classification (NCBI taxonomy): domain Eukaryota; kingdom Metazoa; phylum Arthropoda; class Insecta; order Hymenoptera; family Formicidae; genus Acromyrmex; species Acromyrmex echinatior. The sequence goes on from NC_141852.1 coordinate 26,196,426, forward strand.
ACTTCTGCCAATAGTGCGGAAGACCACATGTTTTCCCGCGGAACAAACGTCCGCTTCGATTCGTCCACTTGTTGCCTATGAATAAGTAAAGTTCAACATAATATTAATGGCAATATTATTGGAGAAATGAGAAAAAAATACAATCATAACTGCACTCTACTTTCTTATCTATTGCAAACATCTAGTTATAAAAGGGAAAATATAGATTGAATCTGTGCTAGATTCTTGAAATACCTTTTATAAACAGCTGGAGTTTGTAATGTCTATAATTTTTTAGAGCGAGGTCGTCATTTATTATCTTTTAATCTGATTAACATTTTGAATAAAATTAAATATGCAGTGGTATAATGTATACGCTTCAGCAATCATAAATGCCTAGTGTGGCGCGATACCATCAGCCATAATCCTAAATATGGAGTGAGAAATTTGAGAGAACCGAAAATAGTGGCGCTACGCCAAACCCTAAAAATAGCCAAAAAATAAATTGTAGTTACGCGCCTGCCTGCATCATTCTATAACTGGTCTTCATTGAAAACGAGCCACCTCCCGCACATATCAATATTAATATCTTCTGCTAATCTCACTATTTAATTCACTTTTACGTGAAACTTTTTACATTTTAAAATCATTAAAAGTTCAAATAACAGTATTTCGAAAACCTAAGACATTTAGACTTTATTTTCCAAAGAATCTTCCTTTGGATTTGTAAATTTTAATTTTTCTATTTATTGGATATATCAGTAAACGTAAAGAGATTAAATTTCAAGCTTCAAATGTTTAATTTAATTACGATCTCTATTGAGTTTTTTGAATCTTATACTTAATTTATACGTAGAAGAATAGATCTTTTATCTCAATGATGTATTTGTTATTTCTATATCTCTACTTTCGCTGGAACTTTATTCTAAAATACTGTTTTAATATCCACGCAATTAAATTAATACATTTGACGTTGTGATTACAGAGAGTATCCAAATACATATGTCTCGATTGCGTGTGTTTCCGGTTGTTTTTGAGACCTTAGCTTTGTATCGATATCTTATCCCGAAGTAACTAAATGACAGCCAATGCATACCTAAGCGGATTCTCGTAAGGCGTTGAAACCCGATCGACTAGGCCAAGTATGGCTCAGGAATTGCGGGTGTTCGGTGGGCTGTGCCGGAGTGTTGCCGGTTCTATTTTCGCGCAGGAATATTTTTATCCAACGGTGCTGCGCAAAGTCACAGTATGTAATACGCTTCTTCGTCTTCTGTGCGTCTCTTTTCTCCGTTTTAGTCTCTTTCTGCGCGTTGTTTTCCGACATCATCGCGCCGGTCGCTGACATCTTTGCTTCGTTGATCCTTCATTAAATTTTCCTGTAATAAAAATAGTAGTATCTATAAGCTCATTTTACATTTTTTACTTATAACTTCTTACATAATATAATATAAAAAAATTGTTTTAACATAAGGAATAATATCTGCGTCTGATTATATTGATATTTTGAAAATATCAGCAAATGACATTGTTGTGATTGTAAAAAAAAAAAAAAAAAAAAAAACAAACAAAAACAGCACAAGCTTTAGTTTGGCTTTAGAATTCGATGATAAATTACTCATGTGCGACAGATGATTGTTGCCAATTAAATACTTAATGCGAGCTGTCTCGCGAAACATTTCCACTAAGCGGATCTCTCTCGTGTAACATATGGTTTTTGCAGTTCACTATTGTGCGATTTCGAATCCTTGAACGGACACGCGGTCGCCTACGCGGTTTGCTGAATGGTGCAACGATGGCAATAGGTGCGCTTGATCGTTTATCCATTTGCGCGTTCAGACATTCGTTTAATTTCTGCCATTTCTCACGCCCGTCAAATCCACGCAACACAACTCGCCACGCTGCGCACGACATTAATCCGCTCGTTAATACAGTGGTTACGAATATTCTACAATTCCCTCGCGCACACCGGCAACGATCTCCGGCTTCCACGACGGCCTACGCGCGACCTTTCGCGCGGTTCTTGCGAACGCCGAAATAAGAAAGTAGAAGCTGTTTGCGTAGCGGACCTTGTTCTTTTTTTTTTTTAATTAATCGAGAATGTTATGGCTGTCTAATAACTAATGATTAATTAAATGAATACTTGAACCGCGGTTTTTAAAACTCGAGTCAAATTATAGTAAACAGCTTTCAAAACATAAATTCCTTCGATTATCATCGTAATTAAATACAGTTGCACACAATGTTGTTTTAATGTCTTAACCTTTCAATAAAAATTGAATTAGCGTTTGCCGTCAGTTAATAAGATTATGCAGGATTTCCCAGACCTCTCCTCAATCGTTAATGGTAGACTTTTGCGGTTACATTTCGAGATACAATTTTAAGAAATACCGATACATGTATGAGAAAGAATCAATTTTGTAATAGTAATTTATAATGTTTAATCTATAATGTTAAATTTTCAGGGGGCACTATGCAGACCGAGGAAGTCGTGCCGCGTACGCAGTCTATTGGCATAGACAGTAGTCTCACCGACGGCGCTGGTTTGCAGCATCATTTGCACCACTCGGTACATTTACGTTGCCCGCTATCGCCTCTGATCCACATGGCCGTCAAACAGGAGCCTCAGGAGGAAGAAGAGCGAAGTCGCGATACTAGCACGTTGAGGTGAATCGCAAATCTCTTCAAGTAATTTTATATTAATTACTACGAACGACGCGGTGCGCGACAAACGGATTTATGAATACTAGTTTTATTTGAAAATTAGTATCAATAAATAAATAAATTGTGATAATAATTTTGTTGAAACTGCACGAATTATTTTTTGCTGTAAAAATATATTTCCTAGTGATAGATTTCATTGTAACAGCAAATTGAATGTATTTTAATAGAAAAAAACCTGTGTTTTTTTTGTAAATTTTTTTCTCGACGAAAGATTTTTTTTTTATAAAAATCAGACAATATAAAGCAATTAATGATGATAACAAAATTTGATTATTTTTATATTGAATCTATAATGATATGACACCAGCAAAATCTTTCTTTTATATCGATTGTCGACACAAATCAAGCACATTAAATGACATAACTTTCTTCGTTTATTATTCGGATATAATTTTGAATATACCTATCATATCTTTTTTCCGCAATTGGAAATTCTTCTTCTTCTTACATTGGACCTCTGTGTTACATCTCTCTCATATTTGTGGAGCGCACGCTGATTATTTAATTGCCACGAACATATGAGACTTACAATTTTAATGCCGGTTCCGAATGGTGAAAGGTGGTTCCTGTGGGCAATTCTGTGAGCAAGGATATTCTCGGGAGGTTGCCGGCCTTTTTCGAGAAGAGACACGAGTGTAAATATTTTGGCACCTACCGGGATCGAGCCCGGGACCTCTGGCATGATAGACCAGTGCGCTGTCTGCCTCAATTGGAAATTAGAAAAAAGGATATATCAAAACTGCTAGAAGCGCTGATGAATAAAAGTCTCTTTTTTGTTGCTTTTAATAGCTCGCAAGTGGACGTAGGCAATGTGGCGGGTTCAATGGACAGCAAGCATGGACAGCAAGGTGGTAATCAAATTCAAACACTGGAGGAAAATCTAGCATTAACTGGTCCAGATTCTAACAGTCGAGGACGAACTAGGTGATCTATCTATCTTTCTTCGATTTATACGCAACATTCTATCAATAATTAAATAGTATCAGTATTCGAAGTTTATTTACGCCGTATAAAACGTATTTGTATATTTTCTCAGATTTACGAATTTCATATTAATCTATTTAAATTAAATGGTTTTGCAACGAGAGCAAAGTAAACACAGCACTTTTATGCATATACTACTTTCATCAAAATGCTTTTGTCATTTTAGTAACTTAGATAAATCTTGTAGCACGCATTTGAAGAGCGTGATGAGTGTGTCTCGCGACGGTTTACATTGTCAGGTAGCGCGATCCGCGGCAACGACTCGGGCTATCTCTTGTCTTTTTTGTCAAGCCTCTAACGACGTCTTTAACGTAAAACCGGCCGATGTCCAGGAAAGTGCTTTAAGTGCGATCGTCGACAAGAAAGATAGGCGCCAGGAAACTGGTTCGTGCCGAGCGAGTCTTCTAAAGTGATGCGCGCGCCTGTACGAGTACGCAAAGAAAAAAAATTTGTAGATATACGTCAGCGAAATGCGCGTCGCGAGATAGCCGATTACCGTTATTATTGAAT